>NC_053490.1:243919488-244219488 GCF_905171775.1 Rana temporaria | reverse complement strand
GATGGCACAATATAAGTACGTAAAATGAAATAAATGAATAACTAGTACAGTGATAGGGCATATTTTTACCACTGATCACTGTATTACTGTCACTGGTCCCAAAAAAAGTGACAGTGTCTGATTTATCCACCACAATGGCCCAGTCCCACCATGTACATGAAAGAGTAAAGCCCAGGTATCCATAGTGTAAATTCATATAGTAGGAAGCGCTTGTAGCTTGGGAACAAGCAGTTTTATATGTGAGTAGCAGCTACTTGTAATGGGAGCAAGTGCTTTGTGAATACTGTTCTTGCCTCTCAATGTTACATCGGCGTAGCGCATATGAGATGCGCTACGCCCGCACAAATATACGCCGCTCTACGTGAGTCCGGGCCATGGTGTTTTTATCATCAAAGAGATAGGTGACAGGCAGGGACAGAAGCTATCAGACCCAGTAGCAGCTGGTGCTCAAAATTTTTAGAGGGGCGCAAACAAACTGAAAAATACTGAAAAAAAAAACATCAAATGCAGCCGCTGTGCCCATCAAATGCAGCCACTGTGCCCCATCTAATACAGCCACTTGTGCCCAATCAAATGCAGCCACTGCGCCTATCAATTGCAGCCGCTGTGCCCATCAATTGAAGCCACTGTGCCCATCAAATGCAGCCACTGTGCCCATCAAATGCAGCCGCTGTGCCCATCAAATGCAGCCGCTGTGCCCATCAAATGCAGCCGCTGTGCCCATCAATTGAAGCCACTGTGCCCATCAAATGCAGCCACTGTGCCCATCGAATGCAGCCGCTGTGCCCATCAAATGCAGCCGCTGTGCCCATCAAATGCAGCCGCTGTGCCCATCAATTGAAGCCTCTGTGCCCATCAAATGCAGCCACTGTGCCCATCAAATGCAGCAACTGTGCCCATCAAATGCAGCCACTGTGCCCATCAAATGCAGCCCCTATGCCCATAAAAATGCAGCCACTGTGCCCATCAAATGCAGCCATTGTACCCGTCAAATACAGCCACTTGTGCCCCATCTAATACAGCCATTTGTGCCCAATCAAATGCAGCCACTCCTGCCCATCAAATGACATCACTTTTACCCCATCAAATGCTGCCACTTTTACCCCGTCTAATGAAATCACTCATGCCCATCAAATGCTGCCAGCTGTGCCCATCAAATGCTGCTACTGTGGCCCCTGCCTGCCCGGCACTTATTCCATCTCAGGCAGTGGGTGACGGTGTCGAGCTGTGGGACAGCTCCTGTGTCCTCCATTCTTTGCTCTCCTCTGTTGTTCCATTGCATCCAATAGGAGCCAATCAGGTAACGGGTATTAGACCCACGCTACCTGATTGGCGGAGAGGCGGTTCAGTGTTAGAAAAGCAAATATTAATTTGCTTTTCTAACACATCTGGGTGGACTGCAAGAACAATGCTTTGTGCTTGCAGTCCTCCTTTTTGAAGCCTGTTAGAGCCTACGGCTCTAATCAGGTGCTTCAAAAAAACACCCCTGCTGATGTAATTCAGACGCCCGGCATCAGAAAAGAGGCCGGACGCATGAATAGGGGGTGGCAGCGGCAGCCATGGATAGATTCATGCAATGCATGAATCTATCCATTCTACATAGAGGGGGTGGCTGTAGAGAGGGGGCAGTGCCCATGTACCCTTAATGGACGGGACACCTCAGACCCATGTGGCATTTAATTGCAGCTTTTGTCCATGTCTGCACCAACAGGGACATTGCTGGAGCCATGTGTTTGCTGGGGACAGACCTATACAGCATGGATTGGAGCCATAGGAAGTGCTCTTAAAATCCTCCTCAGCTCTGTGCTAGCTACACAGGTCTGACTGACAGGAGGTGGGCAGAGACAGGAGCCAACAGCTAGGGTACATTAAACTCCTCCTTGGCTACATCGTGCCACACAGGCTTGGCAAGTAGCAGTGGAACTAGCACTTACATTTGGGAGGAGGATGCAATAGTGCTTGCTGGACGTGCAGGTCTGCATGTAAGTTCCCCTCACTCTCTCATCCAGTCCACAGAGCCCGGGCAGGAAGGATGGTGCGGAGGAAGGTGGGCGGAGTATTAGGCTCCGCCTCCGGCAATTGTAGTGAGTGCGGCCAGCCTGGACAATCACCGCCCAAGTTTTTTTCACGGGGTTCGGCTTTAAGACACAGCACTGCTCGGGGGGAGACATGCCATGCCGCCCGAGGGCCGTCGCGGGCCAATGGCGGCCCGCGGGCCGCCGCGGCCCACCGGGCATATGCCCGGTATGCCCTATGGCCAGTCCGGGCCTGCTCCCCATCTACAAACACCACAGGTTACCAGCCTTAATGGTTGCTGCATTTGTGGTGGAAAGTCATTGCCTGACAAGCAAGTATGTCAAGTCTGCTTGGAGGAAGCTTAAAGGGTTTGTAAAGGAATTGTTTTTTTATCTTAAAGCGGGGGTTCACCCTATAAACAAAAAAAATTTTTTTTTTCTTCTAGCATAAAATTAGGCATAGTAGCGTGAGCTACAGTATGCCTGTCTTGATTTTTTTTGCCCAGTACTCACAGTGCAATCCTCTATAGAAGACGGAAGGTGATTGACGGCCGGCTCTGGCACGTCACGCTTCTCCGGAAATAGCCGAAATAGGCTTGGCTCTTCACGGCACATAGTCTGTGCGCAGGCGCCGTATAGCGCCGTGAAGAGCCGAGACCAACTCCGGCTGTCTTCGGGGAGCGTGACGTGCCAGAGCCGGCCGTCAATCATCCTCCGTCTGGATAGGAACGCCCATTCCCCGCGGGGAGTCGGAATCTTCTATAGAGGATTGCACTGTGAATGAATGAATGAATGAAAAACTTATAAAGCGCGGCGCATGCGAACTGAATCGCTTCTGGGCGCTAGTTGTTCGTGTCTCATGACATCAAAAGAGCAGAGTTTTGTGAGTACCGGGCGAAAAAAATCAAGACAGGCATACTGTAGCTCACGCTACTATGCCTAATTTTATGCTAAAATGTTGCTATGGAGGGTGAACCACCGCTTTAATAGCTTCCTTTACCTTAATGCAGTGCTGTTTTCATGTCCTCATTGTTAGTTTTTTATTTCAAGTTGCTGTAATTCTTCTCTGATCTCCACACTTCCTGGTTGTCTGTTTCCTGATAACCACAGTACTGGGAGCTCTCTCTCTGTGGTCACTAATCAATGAGGCGTGATTACTGTGTGTCTAAAACCCATCAACACCAATCCGTTTCATTTTACAAACCATCACTTCCCTGTATTGGCTCTGTGTCTCTGTACATCACAGAAGCAGGAAACAGCATGCAAAAACGAAACTAAAACTGCAGGTACATTATATGATTGATTGTTATCTATTTTTAATCATTTTTAAAAGGAATCAGTTAACTATTATGTCTCTATACCCTGTAAACAGTCATTTCAGCAAAAAAAAATGTTTTCCTTTACAACTCCTTTAAAGAATCAGCCACAGAGTAGATACTTGTACTCCTCAGTTGGCAGCTGCACTGTCTATCTCTCCAACCAGAGCCAGTAGATGTAGGTGTTCAAATTGGAAAGCTGGTTGGAGGATGAAGACGTTAAAGGGGCCACAGGCCTTTACTTTTGGCCAATAGAGCCCTTTTCAAGGTTAGGTAAAGATGCAACTGCCTAGGGTGAAGTGGAGGAAACTCACCACAAGGTTAGAAAGTACTGATTTCTCTACATTGAACGACTGGAGGAATTAATCCAGGAAGAATGGCAGGGCCAGAAAAAAAAGGCCTGTGTAAACAGGTTGTCAAAACTATATCCCCTGAAAGAGCCAAAGGTCAACCTGCTACTGTCTAATCCAATGATGGATGCATCATTAATGCAACTGGCAAGACATGTCACCTTGTAGTTACATTCAAGGACACTCTAGTCCACAAATTAGATCTAGATCTGAAGTTCCTACATACTGTAGCATCTGCAGGTGCCTGCAGACCAGCAATAACTTTTGCAGCAGTAATATCGAGTTGGATGGTTATTATTAAAGAAGCCCTTCTGCAGGAAGTGGAGAGAGACAAGGTGGTAATAGCTTTGTAAGAGCTGAAATTGAAGGTTGACGTCAATTGATCTTCTTTAAAGCGGGAGTTCACCCATTTAAAAAAAAAAAAAAAATCTCCCCTTAGCTTCCTGCTCGTTCGGTCTAGGGGAATCGGCTATTTATATTAAAATATGTGCAGTACTTACCCGTTTTCGAGCTGCATCTTCTTCCGTCGCTTCCGGGTATGGGTCTTCGGGAGCGGGCGTTCCTTCTTGATTGACATTCTTCCGAGAGGCTTCCGACGGTCGCATCCATCGCGTCACTCGTAGCCGAAAGAAGCCGAACGTCGGTGCGGCTCTATACTGCGCCTGCGCACCGACGTTCGGCTTCTTTCGGAAAATCGTGACGCGATGGATGCGACCGTCGGAAGCCTCTCGGAAACCTGTCAATCAAGAAGGAACGCCCATTCCCGAAGCCCATACCCGGAAGCGACGGAGAGGATGCGTCTCGTAAACGGGTAAGTACTGCACATATTTTAAAATAAATAGCCGATTCCCCTAGTAATAACGAGCAGGAATCTAAGGGGGAAAAGTGCCCTCTAAGGGTGAACCCCCGCTTTAAGAATGATGTTGCCCGCGGTCATGGCACAAAGGGCATTAAGGCTGAAGCCATGGTTGGTGGATCCCACCTTAAAAATAAAGCTAGTGCAAGATACCAGACAAGAGATCCAATCTATTTGGGAGTGGATACAGCCATTTCAAGGGTGACCACTGGCAGGTTAGGGCGGATATCATGACAAAAATCAGAAAGGTCCAGCATACAGGTGGCAACTCCCAGATAGATACAAGGACGTAAAACCCTACGGACCGGCAAAAGATTACTAAAGGAACTGGAGAAGTACCCAATCTTTATTGTTGAAGCCTTAAAAATCTAAGGAGAACATTAACTGGCGGAGCACATTTTTTACTGGCAACCTGAAAAGTTACAGAACTCCTATTGAAAACTAACATAGTGAATATTTGAACAGTATAAACACAATATGGAAACACTGACTATAACAAAGTAATTTGCTTGATTTACACCTAAAAAGTCATCTCAGCATCAAATTATCAGCCCCTGACATTTACTAGCCGTTGTAAAAAAAAAATCACAGATTTTTACAAACTGTCAGTAAATTTACTGGCAGTTGGCACCCCTGGCACTCATCCAGAGAGTGCCTGTGGGAGCCAAATGAAGCTTTGCGCACACACCTGGATGGAAAATATTCAGGATCAGTGGGCCATATCAGCTATACTGTTGTGACATTGGTGGAAGTCTGACTACCCACAACACATTTACTGTGGCAGGATGGCCTGGCTGCGCAAAACAAGGTACCTGTACGTTGCAGCTTCTTCCGGGTCTGGGGCGCACGTGCAATCACCGCCATAACTAGTAAAAATAACATAAATATATCCCATAGTTTGTAGACGCAAACCAATTAATTATACGCTTAATGGGATTTTGTTTACAAAAAACATGTAGCAGAATACATATTAGCCTAAATTGATGAAGAAATTCAATTATTTATTTATTTTTTAAAATGGATAAGTAAGAAATATTGTTTTGTTTTCAAAATTGTCAGTCTTTTTTTTTGTTGACCGGGACCGTGGGTCCCGCGGACCCGATTACCGCTGGAGTGCGGCGATCGCTCCCCAGAGCTGAAGAACGGGGAGAGCCGTGTGTAAACACGGCTTCCCCGTTCTTCACTGTGGCGGCTGCATCGATCATGTGATCCCTTTTATAGGGAGACACGATCGATGACGTCAGACCTACAGCCACACCCCCCTACAGTTGTAAACACACACTAGGTGAAACGAAACTCCTTCAGCGCCCCCTGTGGTTAACTCCCAAACTGCAACTGTCATTTTCACAATAAACAATGAAATTTAAATGCATTTTTTGCTGTGAAAATGACAATGGTCCCAAAAATGTGTCAAAATTGTCCAAAGTGTCCGGCATAATGTCGCAGTCACGAAAAAAATCACGAAAAAATCACGTCACGAAAAAAATCGCTGATCGCCGCCATAAGTAGTAAAAAAAAAATTATAAAAAAAAATTATAAAAATGCAATAAAACTATCCCCTATTTTGTAATTGCTATAAATTTTGCGCAAACCAACTGATAAACGCTTATTGCGATTTTTTTTTTTACCAAAAATAGGTAGAAGAATACGTATCGGCCTAAACTTTTTTATATATTTTTGGGGGATATTTATTATAGAAAAAAGTAAAAAATATAGATTTTTTTTCAAAATTGTCGCTCTATTTTTGTTTTAATAGCGCAAAAAATAAAAACCGCAGAGGTGATCAAATACCACCAAAAGAAAGCTATATTTGTGGGAAAAAAAGGACACCAATTTTGTTTGGGAGCCACGTCGCACGACCGCGCAATTGTCTGTTAAAGCGACACAGTTCCGAATCGCAAAAAGGGGCAAGGTCCTTTAGCAGCATTTTGGTCCGGGTCTTAAGTGGTTAAAGCGCAAAAAATAAAACCCGCGATCAAATACCACCAAAAGAAAACTATATTTGTGGGGAAAAAAAATACATAAACTTTGTTTGGGTACAGTGTTGCATGAATGCACAATAACCAGTTAAAGTAGCACAGTGCCAAATTGCAAAAAAAATTCTGGTCAACATTCCGGGGATGAAGTGATTAAGGGATGTACGCCTTCTGATCTCTTCCAGCCAGTCAAGCTACTGGATTTGATGGAAAAGTAAAAAATTCTCTGTCCTGTTTCTAGCATAATTAAATAATAAAAAAAAAGTAATCGTGAAGGTTCCAAGTGCCCAGAGGAGTCAAGGATTTGATTCACCTCTGTTCCAAAAAAATAAATAATGAAATCTGTGCCCAGTGCTAACCTTGAAAAAACTCAACAAGCACAGAAAGTTGGAGTCATGAAAGAAAGACAACTTCCAATTAATTCTATTATCAATAAATCGGGGAGATTGGATGCTCTCTGTAGGTTTATCAGACACCTACTTGTACCAATCCATCCTGCATTTCAGTTCCACTAGCAGTTTCAGTACCTCCCCTTCAGTCCTACTGTCTGCAATAGCGAGGAAGATAAGAATACACCACTACTTGGATGGCATCATTCTAGCCAGCAATTGGGAGATGCAGCATCAGGACGCTCCGCTACACACTCTACAAAATTCGGATTACTAATTAATTGGAAGGGGATGTGGCTCTTCTGCTTCACCAAGAATCAGTTACGCATAGATAGCCCTTAGATCCGACAGGTGTCATTGTTTTACACTGTCGGATCTTAGGATGCAATACTGCGGCCGCCGCTGGGGGAAGTTTGCGTCGTAAACCAGCCTTGGGTATGCAAATTAGTAGTTACGGCGATCCACGATGGTCTTTCGCGTTCGCTACATCGCTGCTAGTCTAGTTTCCCGTCGCAATTTTAGTCGTCGTTTTAGGTGCCCTAACTTTACACAGCACACGTATGTGCTGTATAAAGCATGGCCGTCGTTCCCGCGTCGAAATGTAAAATTTTTTCCTTGTGTAAGACGTCCGGGAAGACGGAAGTACGCTACGCACGTCGCCGTTCAAAAAAATGACATCACTTTGCGCAAAGCACGAAAGGAAATTCAAAAGGGAGCATGCGCAGTAGGTCCGGCGCGGGAGCGCGCCTAATTTAAATGGCACACGCCCCTTTGAATTACGTGGGCTCCGGCGTAAGTTTTCTCGCAAGTGCTTTGTGAATCAGGCACTTGCGATGAAAACTTGCGGCGGTGTAACGTATCTACGATACGTTACGCCGCCGCGATTCTACGTGAATATGGCCCGCTATTTTTATCTTATATTCTTATGAATGCTATTATTTGACTTGCTCATTTAGACAATCTAATCCCATTCCATCTACCCCTTAAACGTCCACATATGGTCCAGATGCATTTTGGGACCGTGACAGTGCTACTGGTAACCGTTTTTTTTTTCCCTAACTGTTGGTTAGCTGCCTCCCGTTCTATTATCATGACTAATTTTCACCTTTGTAATTATTTTTACTCACATTTTCCATCTTAATATACTATAATCACTATTAGTTTGGACGTCGCTGTTCACCTCTTTTTAGTCAACTCATATATATTATTAATCACATTAATTAATCAACACAGTATACCTTCTTAGGAGAGTAACTCCTTTCTCACTCACCCACACACTGGGAAGGCTATAATAATTGTCTTCTCCCTCTCGGTGATACCCATTTTCTCCCACATTTTCCCTTCTTGTCCCTTCACCTTCATTATCTATCTGCCAGTACTGACTGGCATCATCATCTGTTGCCACTTTATGTCATGATATCCGGATCGCAACGGCCTGTTTTTTGTATTTGTGCTTTGTGCCCATGCTGGCCATACGATAGCTTTTCTATGTCTAGTGACAATGTCATAATACTGATATAGACTCATTACTGCATTTAAGGCTACTTTGAGATGCATTTGCATACGCTAACTTTATATATTCTGGCCATTTACTTATTTATATTTAGTCTCTATGGGATGTTGTCGGTTGGTAAACATTGCCGTATGAATATACAATTATGTTGTTTTAATTTTATTTTTATATTTTTTGTTTATTTTTGCTAAAATATTGTCGTTTTATTTTTATATTTATTTTTATCTTTTCATTATTGTTTTCTGTGCTTTTTTCATTTATCTTCTTCAGATTCCCTGATTGTCCCATATATGTACAACCATTTTTATGTCAGATTCACCTCTTTTGGTGATCTTTTTAACATAAACTGATATTTAGAGTTTTTTATTGTTTTTGCCAGCTCTTCGGTTATTTCTTGTGTATGGCATTTACCATGGTCCCCTGATCACCCATGCTCGCTCTTTCTTCTTTTTTCCCCCCTTTTTTTCTGTTTTTCCCCCCCTTTTTTTATGCTTTTTGATCCCCGCAGCTGTGTGTGTACCCAGTTGTGGGTGTACGCTGTATGGGCATTTATTGTCAGGCGTTTGTTTGTTTACTCTATGTACTATGGGCGCTGCCATTTTGGCGCCTCCTGTGCATGCGCTGTCTGACTGGCGTCTCCCACTAATGCGCGGCATCTCGCGCTTAACGCAATTGCATCACTTCCGGCCGCGCTGTTATGCTTCCGGTGACGTTGCCTTTTTAAGATGGCGGGCGCCATAGCTCCGTTGCTGCACATGTTTACCAAATATTCCTTTTGGCTCCCTCCGGGTCCGGACTTCTATGCCCTACTGGACATTAAGGTAATCCATACCTCTGATACACTACTTGCAGGATCTCTTTTGACTTATTTTACTTTGTGGCCTTTGTGTAGCCCTTATTCTTTTCATGTTGATATACCATTCGGTGGCCTACATGGCTTCCCCTCTTTTCTTCCTCTCTCTTTCATCCCTTAGGCTATGTGGGTTATTATATATATCTTCCACCAGGACGCTACCGTTTTCATGTGGCCGTTTTCTCTATATTATTCTTTAGCCCACAAGCTACCCAGACTTTTTGGCTATCATTTTCAGGACTCGATATTGGGACCTTACTTGGAGTATACCCTGTCGCCAGATAATAATTACTCTTTACTTGTATGAACTGTGCATCAGCCCGAACCTTTTACATTCATATACTCTGGTAAGTCATTTCCTTCTGCTTCGGCTCTACCCACATTTGTTTCCGGCTCCTTTGGCACTCTTTCCCGAGCTCCCCCAGCCTTGGAGCCAAATACAGGACCATTCTGGAAGAAAACCTGATGGAGTCTGCAAAAGACCTGAGACTGGGAAGGAGATTTGTCTTCCAACAAGACAATGATCCAAAACATAAAGCAAAATCTACAATGGAATGGTTCACAAATAAACATATCCAGGTGTTAGAATGGCCAAGTCAAAGTCCAGACCTGAATCCAATCGAGAATCTGTGGAAAGAACTGAAAACTGCTGTTCACAAACGCTCTCCATCCAACCTCACTGAGCTCGAGCGGTTTTGCAAGGAGGAATGGGCAAAAATTTCAGTCTCTCGATGTGCAAAACTGATAGAGACATACCCCAAGCGACTTACAGCTGTAATCGCAGCAAAAGGTGGCGCTACAAAGTATTAACTTTAGGGGGCTGAATAATTTTGCATGCCCGATTTTTCAGTTTTTTATTTGTTAAAAAAGTTTGAAAAATCCAATAAATTTTGTTCCACTTGATGATTGTGTCCCACTTGTTGTTGATTCTTCAAAAAAAATTACAGTTTTATATCTTTATGTTTGAAGCCTGAAATGTGGCAAAAGGTCGCAAAGTTCAAGGGGGCCGAATACTTTCGCAAGGCACTGTATAAATATATATATATATATATATATATATATATATATATATATATATATATATATATATATATATCCTGTATAATAATACCATGATAAGGTTTCATATTTTTTAAGGTTGTAATATGGGATCCTTCAATACATTTATTATTACTATTATGCCTTATAATTTTTATAGGGAACTATTGTTGTTGTCAATTATGTCTATACTACTTTAAGACATACTTATGTGTTTGACCCAGGGGATGTATACATTTTGCCCACATCCATCATGGCTATTCTGGACCCATCTGCCTCCATTTGGATGTGGTTGCTGCGTGAGGGCCTCTGGATGGTCTGGTATGCAGACCAGCAGTGCAGAGCTGCCTTGTGTGTTTTTTGTACTTCTTGGCTCCTCCGCTGTGTCCCCTTATGCTGCTTCGGGGGTGATTCTTCTTTCCCTATTGTGGCTGTTTATGGCACTGCGCATGCATGGCTTGTCCATGCATGCCCACTGTGGAGCTGGGCCCACTGTCATCACCTGCTAATTGCGGCAGTGCGGACATCGCTGGGAAGGAGTCCTATATAGGGGAGCCTTGTGACCTAGTCCCACTGCTGATGCATTGCGGGGGACACCTCTCCTGGTCACTTGGTGATTCTGCTGACACTCTGCGGTCTGATGTCTCTATAGAGCTTGAAAGTGATTTATATGGACACTTTTTTATCTCAATGCCTTTACCAGGTAGCCACCTTTGAACACTGGGTTGGTAATACTGATCTGCCTCGGAAACCCTGAGCCATTACATCTATAGATTTAAGGTGAGCCATATACAGTCCTCGATGGACCTCATAATAGAGTTCCTTTATGGTAGGGTGACCAGACATCCCCAGTTTCAGGGGACAGTCCCCTGATTGAGGACACTGTCCCCGGACCAAGTCTGTCCCTGGTTTTGTCCCCAGATTGGATTTAATAGGGGGCTGGGGCAATTTCAAAGAAAGTCAGTGCAGAATTAAAATAAAAAAAATAGGCACAGCGGAGCGGGGGTGTGTAATTCTATTAGCATAGGAGGGTTGTATTTTTCCCATGATCTGTGCCCCTTTCTGATGATCATGTACTGGTCGGAGCGGAGGGAATATTTCTTCAGTTTCGGGCACATGCCCATTCAGCTTCGCTCGCATGTTATTCTGCCTTGGCTCAAATCCTGGCCAGCCACCTGCCGATCTCCTTGCCTACCCTGGCAGAGTGATCTTCCTCCGCTCCCCACCCAGTAGTAGCCGGGGCCTGAAGAGTAATGCCCGGTACACACGATCCGATTATCGGACGAATGATCGTCCGTTTTTTTTGTATGCTAATCTCACGTCGAATCTGATGAGTTTACGGCAGAATAAAAAATCGGAAGTGATGTCATGTGTTGTAATGCATTTGTATTGCATTTTCGAACGACAGCTGTACTGATTAAACGAAAATCGTACAATCTGACATCGTACGAAAAAAAATTCTGTGCATGTCCGATAGAATAAAATCGGATGAACTGTCCTGATCGGCTCTCGGAAGCTCTGTACTAACGATCCGATTATCGTACAATCGTTTCAAAAAGCCATTACTAGTAAAGAAAAAATATGTCCCCGGATTTAATTTAAAAAATCTGGGCCCAGATTCACGTAGGGCGGCGTAACTTTGTGTGGGCGTAGCGTATCTTATTTACGCTACGCTGCCGCAACTTAGGGAGGCAAGTGCAGTATTCACAAAGCACTTGCGTTCTAAGTTACGGCGGCATAGCGTAAATGGACCAGCGTAAGCTTGCGTATTTCAAAGTGGGCGTGTTGTATTTAATTTAAACGTGACCCCACGCGCATGCTCAGTATCACGTCGAATTTACACCCTAAGGCTCAATGCCTGTGAAGTGAACGTAACCTACGCACAGCCCCATTCACGTACGACTTACGTAAACAACGTAAAAAGATACGCTTGTTCCGACGTCCATACCTTGCATGGGCTGCGTCAACTAGAGAGCAGCTTTATCTTTACGCTGGCGTATGTCTCACGTAAACGGCGTAACTAATTGCGACAGGCGTACGTACGTACGTGAATCGGCGTATCTACGGCATTTGCATATTCTAGGCGTTAATCAACGTACACGCCCCTAGCGGCCAGCCTAAATATGCAGCTAAGATACGACGGCGTAGGAGACTTACGCCGGTCGTATCTTAGCAACAGATAAGCGTATCTCAGATTGAGAATACACTTATAGATATGACGGCGCCACATTCGGACTTACGACGGCGTATCTACTGATACGCCGTCGTAAGTCTTTGTGAATCCGGGCCCTGGTCACCTTATTTTATGGTCCTTCGCTTTATAACTCTTCTGTGGTTTGTTTTATATCCTTTTGTCACACGGTCGGACATCAAACAAACTTTCCCTTGGATTTTTGTCCGAAGGGAGTTGTCCGGTTACACCCATAGCATACACATGCTCAGACTTTTCTGCAAACTTTTCTAAAACTTTCCCAACATCACATGGTTTTTATGCTCTTTTCTGCTCTTTACCGCCACCCTTTGGTTAACTTCTGCTATTGTTGGTTGATTTTAACATTGGTTCTGAGCATGCGTATTTGCACTTTGTACAAAAGTCCGATGGCTTGCTGTACACACGGTCGCACTAGGCACGTTCGGCTTCTTTCGGCAACTCATGACGCGCTGTATGCGCCGGTCGGAAGCATGTCAATCAATTAGGAACGCCCAGTCCTGCAGATTATACCCGGAAGCCGCGGTGAACATATATATATAAAACGGTATGTACGGCAAGGATTTAAAAAAAAAACAGCCTAATGTCATCATCACAACTCGCCTGAATGTAATGTTAAAAAAAATTATTTTTGGGTGAACACCTGCTTTAAGACTGACATATCACAGGTTACTAATCCTTGACCAACTGCTAAGCTTTAGTGACCTCTTGTGGCGGATCAACTCATTACAACCTTGTGCATCCAAGGTGAAGTTACATTTGTGATATCTTTTCACTCTACAATGCATTATACAGCCATAGAATCCCTTTTGACCGTAAATGCTGTTTTTTTGTCCTTTTAGCGTTCTGAGCTTTGTTTCCATTTTTTTGTGGGAAATTCAGTATCAACTTACTAATTAATAGGATCTTCTGTAATCAAGATACTGGGATCTCCTAATGGTGTGTGGTCTCTTATTATAAATATTTCTGTTCCTATGGACCTTATTTTGGGATTCCCTTTTATAATAAAAATCTGTTTTTACACTCCCTGACCGAGAGTGTATACTCCCTGTTATAGTGTTCTCATACCCACCGGGACAGTACGCATGTAGTCACTCCCTGGGTGGGGTAAGAGTTTGTACAGCCCCTATAGATTTTTATGATTAAACACGCTATTTTTTCATTGTGTTTGTATCATGACTGTCATTATCTTCTTATAGACAAGTTTACCCGCTCACTAAAGCTCCTGAAGAAGCAGACCCTTCCATGAAACATTACGAGAGAAAAGATTTGGATACATGTTATGTGATTGGTCATAAGTATCAGCCTTTTGCCTTCGTTGAACTATTATCTAGCCCATAGAGAGTGCTTTCTATGTCTTACTTTAGCACGCCCTTTGTTTTATATGTATTTTATAAAATATATGTGGCTGCCATAAGAACTCTCAGAATTGGGGCGAGTGGCAGCAATAATTACCCCCAACTATAGTGTCAGTGGCTGCAATAATTTCCCCCTACTATGCTGTCACTTAAAGGGGTTGTAAAGACAAAAATATTTTCCTCTTAAATTAAAGTCTGACAGTAGCTGATAAAGTAAAAAGTAATGTTTTGCATTATAACTAGTTTGATACCTGTTGAAATCCACGCGTTTTATTCACCTTCGTCACTCCTGAATCGTTATTCTCACTGACTTCCTGGTTTGCGGTGCGCATTCATTCTTGCTACATCACGGCCTAATGGGAACTACAGTTAGCCTCCATGCCTGTGAGGGATAAGAGAGCATCTTCACGCAGGGCTGTAGTCATAGGGAGGGGGTGAGCACATTCTGCTTTCCACCATGCAAAACAGCTCAGAGGCTGGTGGAAAGCAAGAAGAGGAGAGACAGGAAATGGTATTTTCAATCCTGGATTACTGTATTTTGGAGGTCAAAAGGAAAAACGAGGTAAGTGATATTTAAATGCTCTTGCTTACAGCAATCAATTGATCTAATAAAAAACAAACCTTTAGTGTTCCTTTAATAATCCGCAGCTATGGTGTCAGTGGCTGCAATAATAAGCCCCTACTTTGCTGTCAGTCGTTGCAATAATAAGCCTCAGCATTGGTGTCAGTGGCCGCCATAATAACCCTCAGCATTGTGGTGAATTGCAGCAATAATGACCCCCAAACTTTGGTGTCCGTGCCTGCAATAACAACTGCTAGCACTGGTTTCTGTGGCTGCAATAATAACCATCAGCACTAGGGCGAGTGGCAGCAATATTAACACTCTACTATGGTGTCAGTGGCTGCAATAATAACCCCCCAGCACTGGTTTCTGTGGTCACAATACTAACCCCCAGTATTGGTGTAAGTGTCAGAAATAATAAACCCCAGCATTGGTGTCAGTGGCCGGAATAATAACCCCCAGCATTGGGGTGAGTAGCAGCAATAATAACCCTCCAACTATGTTATCAACCCAATCCCCCCTCTACATTGGTAGCCAGTGGCAGTGCTATTCTACCCGCAACCCTTTCCCCCATATTCACACTGATGGTCAGTAGACATAGGGCCAGATTCAGAAAAGAGATACGACGGAAAATCTCCTGATACGCTGTCGTATCTCTGAGTGCGGTCGGTCGTATCTATGCGCCTGATTCAGAGAATCAGTTGCGCATAGATATCCCTAAGATCCGACAGGTGTAAGTGTCTTACACCGTCGTATCTTAGGCTGCATTTTCTGGCTGGCCGCTAGGTGGCGCTTCCGTATTTTTACGCGAGGAATATGCAAATTAGTATTTACGCCGATTCAGAAACGAACGACCGCCCGGCGCTTTTTTTTTACGTCGTTTGCGTTCAGCTTTTTCCGGCGTAAAGTTACCCCTGCTATATGAGGGGTATGTGCGGCGTATCCTATGTTAAGTATGGCAGTCGTTCCCGAAATTAGAATTTTTTACGTCGTTTGCGTAAGTCCTTCGCAAATAGGGCTGGACGTAATTTACGTTCATGTCGAAACCAATGACGTCCTTGCGGCGTACTTTGGAGCAATGCACACTGGGAAATTCCACGGGAAAAATGTCAATCACGTCGGGTCACCAAGAATTAACATAAAACACGCCCCCTCATCCACATTTGAATTACGCGCGCTTACGCCGGCCCCATTTGCGCTACCCTGCCGTAACTTAGAAGGCAAGTGCTTTGTGAATACAGCACTTGCCTCTCTAACTTACGGCGGCGTAGCATAAATACGATACGCAGCGCCGCCGTAACAATGCGCGCCCCTACCTGAATCTAGCACATAGTATTTAGCGACTCCACTTTCACCTTCCTCCTCCTCAAATGATCACACTCCTGAGCTGCTTTCCCTCTCCCGGGGGCCGGACTTTCAGTGGCAGGTGCTGGAAGACATAGAGGATCCCAGATCTAGCTGCAGAATGCTGGAACTTGCTCTGTACCAGGGTTTTGGGAGCGGTCCCCAGGGGTTCAGCTGTGATCTACCCATAAATTGCAGGCAGCTGACGGTAGTTTGCATCCTCACCACTGACATAGGCAGGGCTATGCTGAGAAGCAGCTGTAATTGTGCTGGCTGTGCCATGCCTCCATGTAAAGAGCCCTGCCCCTATATAATGGGCACTGCTTTTATGTATTGAGCCCTGCTCACATGTAAATTTCCTGCTCCCATCTAATGTGCCCTGTGCTCATTTATTGTGCCCTTCCCCCATGTAAAGGGCTAGGGTTGCCCCGATACCACTTTAAGACCGAGTACAAGTACCAATACCGATCACTGATACCAATACTTTTTTTTAATCTCATGTGACAGTGGCACATGTGTCAGTATTTTTTTTTTTGTTTTTCTTTTACAATGTTTTATTTTTTAAGGGGGGGATGGGGGGTGGACAGTGTCAGTGTGTTTTTGTATTTTATTTTTTATTATATTTTACAATTTATTTTTTTATTATTTATTGCAATTTTTGTTGGGGGGCTTTTGTTGGGGGGCAGGGCTTTGGTGAGATATCAGGAGTCTTAACAGACCCCTGACATCTCCCCCTTGAGACAGGGAAAGGGACTAGGGACACAGATTCCCCAGTCCTCAGTTATGTGAATGGACAGAGTCAGTGATCACTGACTCTATACATTTAGAAAAGGTAGGAGCACGGAGGAGAAGAGAGGGGGACAGCAGCATGGAGGAGAAGAGAGGGGGACACGGATCAGCACGGAGGAGAAGAGAGGTGGACACGGATCAGCATGGAGGGGGACAGCAGCAGAGTGGAGGGGGACTGGAGGAAGATGCAGGGACAGTCAGCGGTGATCGTGTGTGGGAGAGTTACAAGCACCGATCACCACTGATTTCACTAAAGCAGCTGAAAGCCGGACTTTGAGACCTATACAGGGTGATCGGTGCTTGTAGCTCTCCCACCGCACTAATCACCCTGACTGCTCAGGTATCGAGTGAAGCATCGGAGCATTTGCCCCAAGTACAAGTACTCGGGCAAATGCTCGGTATCGGTACCGATACTAGTATCGGTATCGGGACAACCCTATAAAGTACCCTGCCCTCATATAATGTATATTACACATATGTAATTGGCCCTGCCCCAATGTAGTGGGCCCTGCTCCATTGTAATGTGCCCTGCTCTCATGTAAGGTGTCCTGCCCTCCTATAATTTGCCTTGCTTCCATGTAACATGCCCTGTGCTCATATAATGTGCTTGCCCAATATAAAGTCTGCTGCTTTCATACACTGTGCCCTGCTCTCAAGTAAAGGGCCCTGCTAACATGTAAAGCACCCTGCTCCAATGCAATATGCCCTGCCCTCATGTAATGTGCCATGCCTCCATGTAAAGTTCCCTGCCCTCTTCTAATGTGTCCTACCCACATGTAATGTGCCCTGCTCTCATGTAATGTGTGGACCCAAAATCCTTCAGTGGCTAAAGATGTTGTACAGCTCCCCTAGAGCCAGGATCCATACTGATGATAGAATATCTGAGTCCTTTCTGTTGCAGCGAGGTACCCGTCAGGCCTGTCCTTTGTCCACTTCCGTCTTTGCCCTAGCCTTAGAGCCTCTGGCAATTCTCATTCGGGAGTCTAGCTTGGTGAAGGGATTGCGGGTGGGGCCACTGGAGGAGAAGATCTCACTCTACGCTGACAATGCTCTCCTCTACCTGCAGGATGCAGATTCTTCTCTGAAGGTTTAATGAATTTTGCTACTATTCAGAGATTCGTATAAACTGGGATAAGTCCATGTTATTCCCTCTTGACTCCCAGATGCAGACCGCTCCCCCGACCACCCAGTTGGTATGGGTTGAACAGTTTAGATATTTGGGCATCCAGGTTCAGAGGGAACCAGCTAGGTTCTCTGAGCTTAATATACTTCCGCTGTTGTCCCAACTTTGTTAGAAATGTGCAGCATGGTCATCTCGGCCTTTGAATCCTATGGGACGCATTAACCTCCTGAAAAGGATTTTTCTCCCTAAATTACTCTGGGCCATATTCTCAAATAATTTACGCCGGCTTATCAACAGATACGCCGACGTAAGTCTGATCCTATGTTTAAGTGTATTCTCAAACTGAGATACACTTAAACATGCCTAAGATACGACGGCCTGCGCCATTGTATCTTAGGCTGCAATATTTACGCTGACCGCTAGGTGGCGGTCAGAGTAGAATATGCAAATGACTAGTCACGCCGATTCTCTAACGTACGCTTGCCCGCCATAGTGTTTTAACGTCGTTTCCGTAAGCGATACGCGGCGTAAAGATAAACATGCCCCCTAGGTGACGTACTCAATGTTAAGTATGGCCGTCGATCCCGCGTCGAAATTTGAAAATTTAACGTCGTTTGCGTAAGTCGTCCGTGAATGGCGCTGGACGCCATTTACGTTACAGTCAAAACAAATGACGTCCGTGAGACGTCATTTAGCGCAATGCACGTCGGGTAATTTACCCGACGGAGCATGTGCATTACGATCGGCGCGGGAGCGCGCCTAATTTAAATGATCCACGCCCCCTACCAGGATCATTTGAATTAGGAGGGCTTGCGCGGGTGGACTTTACGCGACGCCGCCGCAAGTTTACAGGTAAGTGGTTTGGGAATCAGGCACTTGCCACTTAAACTTGCGGCGGCGTAACGTAAAGGACATACGTTCCGCCGCCTCAGATCTTTAAGAATATGCCCCTCTGTTTTTTGCAACTGCCCAACATGAATGCCCAACTCATTCTTAAGGATGTGAAGCGGTGTATGGGGAGGATTTAATCTGGGGTGTGCCCTTTCCAGATTGGTAAAATCGAAAAATTCTCCCAGTGCGGTGTGGAGGATTGGCTCTACCGGACCTTTGGGTCTATTTGTGGGGGGCCATCTTGGTTACCGTCCGGTGGTGGTTTCCTGGGCGACCGTGGCGGTGTGTCTTGAGGCTGCAACTCTGGGTTTCCTTAAAGGAACTAGGGAACTTGGTTTACCAGGGGCCCCAGGCCTACCCTTCCCTGCCATATCCCACTAGGACCACAATCAGGGTCTGGACTGTAGCTAGGAGAAGATTCCATCAATTGAATAGAGGGTCTCCCTCTACCCCATTGTGAGGCAACCCAACCTCCCACATCTTCGCTCCATCCCTAACCCTCAACTCTGGGCTAGGTATGGGATGAAGATGTTGGGAGACATTCTTGTAGCAGGCACGCTTCTGTTTATGGAATTTAGGGCCAAATTCTGATTACCAGGCTGGATTATCTATAGACACTTTCAGCTGCGTCATGCAGTACGTGCTCAGTTCACATAACACTGAACCTTGCAATGGACCCTATAGAGCAGGGATACCTCCAGTTGTTGCAAAACTACAAGTCCCATCATGCCTTTGCCTCTGCCTTTGTCATGCTTGTGGCTGTCAGAGTATTGCTATGCCTCAAAGGACTTATAATTCTGCAACAGGTGGAGGTCTGCTAATTGAATATCCCTGCTATAGAGGAACTATTGGCACAAGACTCCTTATCCAAACCTTTATCTTCTCTATACTTTGATCTACTTAGTGTTGACTCTCCTAAGATGGACCCGTCTTTGGGACCGGTGGAAGGCTGACATACCTGAACTCGACAAAGAGGACTGGGAGGACTGTCTAAGGGAATAGTACTAAATTTCTTCCCAGGATAGGTTAATCCAAATAAAATGTTTGCACATGGTTTACTATACACCCCAGAGATTACATAGTACATATCCTTAGAGATCCCCAGAATGTACCACTTTGTGGGGGAGATGTTGGCACATATTTACATATGTTTTAGAGTTGCCCGGGAGTAACCCGCTTCTGGGGAGAGGTAGTTGACCTCAAACTTCCATCTTCAGCTGACCCTTCCAACTACTCCTAAATTGTTGCTATTAGGTATAAACGATGATAACCAAATGCCTAGGTGTACCAAATTACTAATTTCCTACTTGTTGTACAATGCTAAATTATGCTTAGGCGGAACTCCAGTTCCCCTCCCTCTGTAGTCTCTTGGGAAAAGTTAATTAACACTGCTCTTCCTATGTACAAATTGACATATGTCAACGGAAATTGCCCTAAGAAGTATGATTGAGTGTGGCAGCCATGGACCGCATAGAAAGGGGGTACTCCCCATTGATCCTGTTCCGTGGGCGTGGATGCTATATTCTCTCATGATTCTCCTTAATTCACTCTGTTAAAGGGTACAGCTGATGTGGTTTCTACGATTTACCTTGTCCTTGTATAGTCTTGTTATGATGACCAAGATCCTCACTCATTGTCAGTGTATATTATATGACATTGCTAATTTACATGTTGTTTTTGCTTTTTGTACCATGCGTATGTTTTAATAAAGGAACATTCAGTTTTTATAAAAAGTGCCTTACTTCCATGTAATGTGCCCTGCCCCCATGTAAAGGGCCTTTCCGGACCTGTGTACTCCACCCCGCTGCCACCTGTACACAGCTTATTTTAAGTTCAATCTAAAATTGAGCATCTGTGCAGAAAAAAAAAGCAAACACAAGTTTCACATTAAATCAGTATATTTTAATATTTATTCTATTATTTAATGCTATTTTTAAAAATAACTGTTGTTATATCAACAGCTCGCTGATCACACCAATGTTCCGTGAGCTGTAGATTTGAACATTATTTCAGGGGTTTCCCGAGATCGCAAACTTTTTGCCAAGGGTTCCTCCAAGGTAAAAAATTGAGAAAGCCCGATATAGAGGAACGAGATTGTCAGTGTAGAAGAGAAAGTGTTTTAGAATAGCATAAAAACTCCCCCTCTCCAAAACATAAGGGGGTGTTTTGTAGCTTAAAAAGATAACTGGGAGCTGTGAACAGTCAGCATGGGCAGAGAGCGCAAAAAGTAACCAGCACACAAGATTCCTGGCTAGTACAAAGCACTATCAATAGTAAACTTAACAGGACTAAAGGACTAAAGGAAGTGCAAATAAGGGCGTATTTACACTTCGGTAGAAGTAACATGCGCTCAGTTTTTATGCACACCCTTTTTGTGTTTCAGCGCAACGCACATAGGGTAGGCCATTCACTTGAAAGGGGCTGCCTTATGCATGACAAACAAACCAAATAAGCTCCTGAAAAGGGGGCATTAATTAGTGCCCACAACATGGGGAGAGTGGCTGGCAAAATAAATAAAAAATAAATAAATAAATTAAATTTACAGTAAACATTATTTTATATGTCTGTTTAAAAAAAAAAAAAAAAAAAAAAAATGGAGTCCTGTCAGCTTCACTATGGCTGTCAGGTATAATTTGGGCGGGCAGAAGCCTGGTTTTGGGCGGCAAAAACGTGATTTTGAGCGGGAAGGCTGAAGTCACGTTTTTCCCGGTCTTTTTCAAGTCACGTTTTTCCCGGTCTTTTTCAAGTCACGTTTTTCCCGGTCTTTTTCAAGTCACGTTTTTCCCGGTCTTTTTGGGGCTATATAAGCCCAGCACCCCGAGGCATTAACCAGCTGTAACCTGGATCAGCGTGGTGTGCTCCCCCCCCCTCGTACCTTGGAGTCATGGAGTCATTGGTCCGGAAGATCCTGGAGCGTGCGGCAGCTGAAGGCGGCGAGGAATGGCTGAGGAGATGCGTGTCTGAACCCGAGGCGGAGTTCCCTCTCGTTCCCGAGGAAGAAGAAGACACAGCGGGTCTTTCTGAGGTAACTCAGGACCCTCTCCCTCTGCAGCCATCTTTTCTCCCCCACAGGTCTCCTAGGAGCCAGCCGCCTGAGCGCCCGGCGAAAGCATCGGTGTCCCGGACGGAAGAGGAAGCCAGCATGAGCTCAGCCAGCGTCACACCTCGCAGCAGTCTCCGGATCCAGAAGAAGAAGCAGAAGAGGTCGGCCTCTCCCTCTCCTGTGCGCGTCACTGCAGGGCGGGGTAGAGCCCGTCAATCACAAGCAGAAGAGAGGCCTTTTTTATTTCCTTTGCAGGTTCCATCTTCATTGGAGGACTCCTCAGCGTCACTAGTCTCCAGGCAGAATAGGCTGGATGAGGTGATGGCTCAGCGTCATTCAGAAGCATCTGTACAAGCCTCAAGCTCTCAGAACAGCGCGTGCAGTACCACAATTTCACCACAGGTGGCAGCAGCGTCCTCTGTAGATGGTGAGTCTGCTGGCCATTCAATGCTAAGTCAATTATTAAATTCTATTAACAAATTGAAAGATGTTATTAGTAGCCAATTAAATTCACAAGTGTCCCCAGCTAATGTGTGGTCTAATCAGGTTAACCCTTCGCTGATCCCTAGCATTTCTAACATTAATTCTTTGCAGGATCCCGTTTGTTCTTTGCCAGTCCCTGCGCAAGTCCCTGAAATTTGTTTTAAAGAGCCCTTGCCATGCGATATTTCTCCGTTAGGTTTTCATCTGTCAACTAATATTAAAGAGAAAATTTGGAAGGGTGATTTTATTGATTTATTAACTTTACTTCCTGGCAAAGAATTTTCTGGGAAGTTTGATAAAAAATTAGATGAGGTTACTGATGATAGGCGTCGCACGGTCCCAAAAATTTTTTATAATTGGCTTCAAGCTTTTTGTATTTTTTCTGCTATTATGGGAGAAAAATTCCCTGATAAATGTAGCGGTTTATTTCAACATTTGGAAAATATTTTGGAAGCCTATCGGAATTTTGGCGGATATGGTTGGTTCAATTATGATGAATCTTTCCGCCAAAAAATGTCGGTTTACCCCAACTTAAAGTGGGGTATGAAAGACGTAGGCTTATGGCTAAATTTAATTCTTCCTCAAAAACCGGCTTTTGCAAGACAATCGCCGGTAAGTCAAAATAGTTCAATTAAGAAAGGTCTTTGTTACGCTTTCAATGAGTCCCAGTGCAAGTGGTCGACCTCGTGCCGTTACAAGCATGAATGCTCCTTTTGTTTTGGGACCCATCCAGTCACAAAGTGTTTCAAAAGAAATTATCCACATTCACAACACAGGGATAATTCCAAAAGCTTGCACGCCGGTGAAGCTGGAAAGAATGCACCCTTGGCTAATGCTGTTCCCAGACAGGGAGAAGGCGGAGGCCTTAATTGAAGGTTTTTCCTTAGGTTTTAAACTACCAGTGTTTTCAGGTGTCGGTTGTACCATGGTAAGCAATTTAAAATCCGTTTTGATGCATAGCCAGGTAGTGAGGGAGAAATTGATAAAGGAGATAGTTGCCGGTAGGGTTGCTGGTCCTTTTGTTTCTCCTCCCTTTGAAAATTTTCGCATTTCTCCTTTGGGTGTTGTGCCCAAAAAGGAGCCTGGCTCATATCGCTTGATACATCACCTTTCGTATCCCAAAGGTGATTCATTAAACGATGAGATTGATGGCTCCTTGGCCTCCGTTTCGTATGCAAGTTTTGATGACGCAATAAGACTCATTAAAAAATTTGGTAAGGGGGCCTTGTTAGCAAAGTCTGATATCAAATCTGCGTTCAGATTATTGCCTATTTCCCCTGAATCCTTTAGCTCATTGGGTTTTTGTTTTGAAGAAAAGTTTTTCTTTGATATGTGCCTACCCATGGGTTGCTCACTATCGTGTAGTTATTTTGAAATGTTTGCCACGTTTTTGCAATGGGTCATCACCCACGAGTCGGGTTGCGACGGCGTCATCCATTACCTAGATGATTATCTTTTTATTGGACCGCCAAATTCTCCCGTTTGTTTTTTATTATTGAAATTATTTTTAAATATCTCGCAATATTTCGGCGTTCCTATTGCCACTGAAAAAACGGTCTTGCCAGTTACAGTTATAGAGTTTTTGGGTATCTCCATTGATACCATGTTATGTCAGTATCAACTTCCTTTAGCTAAAATAAATAAAATTCAAAGTTTGATTTTTCTTTTTCTAAGAAGAAGGAAGGTCCTGTTAAAAGAACTTCAGTCCTTTTTGGGATTATTGGCTTTTGCAACCAGGGTCATGCCGGTTGGCAGGATTTTTTCCAGACGGTTGTCTTTGGCAATGTCTGGATTAAAATCTCCTTTTTCTCATATTCGCATCACTTCCGAGCTGAAAGATGATCTTTTGGTTTGGTCTCAGTTTTTGGAAGATTACAATGGTCGTACCTTTTTTCAAGAAGATTTTATTTTTTCAGCGGATATGGACCTTTACACTGACGCAGCGGGTGCACATGGCTTTGCTGCAATTTGGAGCACCCACTGGTGCTGTGGTAGTTGGCCTCCTTTTTGGGTGGCCAATAAGGCAACCAAGAATATAGTCCTACTTGAATTATTCCCTATAGTGGTAGCCTTTGAACTGTGGGGGAATATTTTTGCAAATAAAAGAATTTTGGTCCATTCAGACAATAAAGGTGTTATTTTTGCACTAAATTGTCTTTCTTCAAAATCCATTTTGGTGATAAAGTTACTGAGATATTTTGTTTTATTATGTCTAAAACTTAATATCTGGGTTAAAGCGAAGCATGTAGCTGGGAAAAGTAATCTGATAGCGGATGCACTGTCTCGTTTCCAGATGGCTCGTTTCAGACAACTCTTTCCGGAAGCGGACCCAGTGGGCTACACTTGCCCGAGTCATTTATGGGATTTGATATAACTCCTGTTATATCAGCCATTAGAAGCTCTATTGCCCCCAAGACATGGATCGATTATTCGGTTGCATGGAGGAAGTGGCTGTTGTTTCATGAGGAAGTAGGTTTATTTGGTTTTTCCCCTACGGAACAGACAGTCCTGGCATTTCTTTGTTCTCTTATGCAACAAAGTTTATCCTATCACTACATCAACAAGAGTTTGGCTGGGATTTCTTTTTTCCTGAAGTTGCATAATTTGCCTGCCTGTAACAGCTTCTTTTCAGTACGTCAGGTCCTAAAGGGTTATAGAAGGCAGACATTTACACCAGATACGCGTAGGCCCATTTCCATAGAGCTTTTAAGGAATATTTGTTTAGCTACAAGTAAAGTTTGTTGTTCAGAATTTGAATCCTTACTATTCCAGACAGCTTTCGTGTTAATTTTCTTTGCAGCTCTCCGCATATCGGAGCTAGTTCCAAACAATAAAAAAGGTAATTCTGGTTTGCAAGTAGGGGAAGTTTGCATCTCGCAAGGGAAAGTACAAGTTTTTGTCAACAAGTCAAAAACTGATATTTTTGGCAGAGGGCATTGGCTTACCCTGCATGCCTGCGGTGATCCTATTATTTGCCCTTATATAGTTTTATCCAAGTATTTTTCAGTTAGGCCTTCATGTGCAGGTAATTTTTTGGTTCATCTTGATTTTTCTCCATTGACAAAGTTTCAATTTTCTTCCATATTTCGGCGCTGTTTGGTTTCTTTAAATCTTGGTCATTTAAAATTTTCCCCTCATTCTTTCCGTATTGGAGCTGCCACGGAAGCTGCTAGAATGGGTCTTAATGATTCTGTTATTAAAAGTCTGGGTAGATGGGAATCTAAGAGATTTAGTATATATATTCGCCCTAATCTATCTGTTTGATTCTAGGTTCAATATCTTCCGTCTGGATAATTGGACATTCATTTGTTCACTGGGCTCACAAAAGGGCAGGTCAACGTTGCTACTCTACTAATCTTTCTTTACCCTCTGATTCTTTTAAAATCTTCTGGAAAGGTATTCGTGGCCTCCGGTGGAACAATCTTTTTCAGCATATTTCTTTGCTTTCTAATGTTTTGCCTTACCCGGATATTTTAATAATTCACCTAGGAGGGAACGATGTAGGTAAATGTTCAACGTTGGACCTAATTTTAATGATAAAAAATGACTTGCAACGTATTCATTTATTTTTCCCAGGTACCAGAATAATTTTTTCAGAGATGATTCCTCGTTTGATCTGGTTATCTTTGTCAGAGAAAAAATCTTTGGAGAAGATACGTAAACGAGTTAATCATTCAATTGAAAAATTCATGCCTGTGTTGGGCAGTTTTTCCTATAGGCATACGGAATTGGAGGGTGGCTTATCTGGCCTTTACAGGCCAGATGGTGTTCACCTATCTGATATAGGTTTAGATATTTTTAATATGGATTTTCAAAACATGATAGAAATGGCCACGGTGGTGGGGTAGGCCGCTTTTGTTAGCGGACAAAAGCGGCTGGTGGGGACTTGTATTTATTTATTATTTATGGTATTCGCTCGAGTTTTATGACTGAGCGAGATCTTGAGAGAGAATTTTAAGTTTGGAAAGTTATTTTAAGAAGTTGAATATTGAAAGTTTTATTTATTAAGAAGTTAAATTATTAATTGGATTATTTATTTATTTATATATATTTATATATTTACCAATAAAGGTGCCGCGGCCATTTCTATTACCAAAAAAGAAAATGAATAAAAAAAAAAAAAAAATAATTATTATCAATAAAATTATTTAAATACACTTTGGTATGTTGAGTTTTTATTTATAGGTATTAGTTATATTTATTTGGTACAGCCTACATTCCCATGAAAAGGGGGCATTAATTAGTGCCCACAACATGGGGAGAGTGGCTGGCAAAATAAATAAAAAATAAATAAATAAATTAAATTTACAGTAAACATTATTTTATATGTCTGTTTAAAAAAAAAAAAAAAAAAAAAAATGGAGTCCTGTCAGCTTCACTATGGCTGTCAGGTATAATTTGGGCGGGCAGAAGCCTGGTTTTGGGCGGCAAAAACGTGATTTTGAGCGGGAAGGCTGAAGTCACGTTTTTCCCGGTCTTTTTCAAGTCACGTTTTTCCCGGTCTTTTTCAAGTCACGTTTTTCCCGGTCTTTTTGGGGCTATATAAGCCCAGCACCCCGAGGCATTAACCAGCTGTAACCTGGATCAGCGTGGTGTGCTCCCCCTTCCCTCCCACCCTGTCGCAGCACCTGTTATGTATCATGTCACCCTTGAAGTCAAGGGGGGACTTGTATTTATTTATTATTTATGGTATTCGCTCGAGTTTTATGACTGAGCGAGATCTTGAGAGAGAATTTTAAGTTTGGAAAGTTATTTTAAGAAGTTGAATATTGAAAGTTTTATTTATTAAGAAGTTAAATTATTAATTGGATTATTTATTTATTTATATATATTTATATATTTACCAATAAAGGTGCCGCGGCCATTTCTATTACCAAAAAAGAAAATGAATAAAAAAAAAAAAAAAAAAAATTATTATCAATAAAATTATTTAAATACACTTTGGTATGTTGAGTTTTTATTTATAGGTATTAGTTATATTTATTTGGTACAGCCTACATTCCCATGTACCTTTTCTCAAAGCACGTTTGTTGTGTATTTTCTCCTGCAGCAAGAATGAATTTCACCCAAAAGCATGTTGAGTGCTTTGCTGCAATTTTAGCACGATCCAATATCAGGCACAGTTGCTCAGATGTAATTGGAACCTGAGAGAAGTATATTGTTATGATTCACACATCTTTTATGGGGGATGTTATTAATCTTGCCCAAAGTGTTAGTTCACCTTTTCATTTTATTTAAAAAGGAAAACTAACACCGTACACCCTCCCCACCTCCAGTTGCCACTGCACTAACCTCTATGGATGCTGAGCTGTCAGAGTGCATGCAGATGGTACAGTGGTCCGGGGATTTGAAATCGCCACTTTTCCCTGTGTGGAGTTTCCAGGATGTATCAGAGTGATTCTGATTGGTCAGTGGCGGCACAAGGCATTGTCCTGATTTGTCCCAGAAACGCTGAAAAGGTGAACACCTTAAGGCATTCCTTATATTGCTTCCCAATCTGTGATTGGTGGGTTTCCCCATGAAGAAAGCAAATCAGCATTCCAGGACCGTCTTTAATATGGTTTGGGCCCTGGGCAAACATTTTTTTTGGGCCCCCCTCCAGCTTATTTTGGGCCTGGCTGGTTCACATGTATGTTTTGGCGGTCCTCATTTGTGCAGGTACAGCAGTCCATTGATTTGAATGGGCTGCCATGCCTTTGTTTCCTGCAGAAAAAAGGTGCATTCAGCATTTTAAAAATACAGTTGCCTTGAAATCCATTCTGCTTTTGCACCATGCTACTTATCTGCAGTTCTTGCACACACAAACGCACTGTGTTTTTAAAAGCGTGACCTAAACGTCTAAAAATGCACCAAGTTTGACAGTGCGGGAACTGCAGATAAGTCCCAGCAGACAGCAGAATGGACAGACAGTGCTGTATTTCAGTGCTTGATGGGCATAGGTCTGCCTTGTACGCAGCCTATTACATGAGGCATGCGCTTTTCTTTGCAGGAAACGCAGGCATGGCGGCCCATTCAAATGAATGTGGGCCTCCAAAACACATACATGTGAACCAGCCAGGCCCAAAATAAGCCCATCAAGCAGTTAAATACAGACAGTAATGCCATGTGCTCTGAGGCCTTACTCAGCCTGGACTGCAGGTCTGGTCTGTGATTTAAAGAGTTCCTCTATTTTACACATGGCATGGCATGGGGTCCCATGGTGCTAAAGCAGAATGGACAGACGGTGCTGTGACCCCCATGCCATGCCATGCCATGTGTAAAATAGAGGAACTTTTTAAAACACTGACCAGACCTGCAGTGAATTATCAAATATTATAAAGACGTTGGGCACACTCTACAGAAAACTTCTATTTACAATATAGATTAGCAAACAGTGACATACCTTGAGGAGCAGGACATGAAGAAGTCAGCCTCACTTTTATATACAAGCAGCACCCAGTGGCAGGAAGGGAGAAGTGCACGTCTAAAGGGAAGCCAGGGGTGCTGTACATTTTAAAACACTGGGAAGGGAAGCAGTACTGTCACTGGCTGCGTGCCGCTGATGATTTTCAGCCTGATTTGTGGGCAGCACAGGGGCTTAACGGGCGGCAGGGATCAGGAATTATGGGACCACTTACACAGCTTCAGGCATGGGCCCCCTGGATCAGAGAACCGGGGGGGGGGGGTGCTGCTGCCTGAAATTGAAAAGCAGGGGGGGCTGCCGCGAATTTAGAAGCGGGGGGCCCTTTACAAAAAATAAATAAAAAATAAAGAAAAATATATATAAAAAAAAGGGGTGTAGCCATCCGGGACCCTGGGGACCTCTGAGCCCTTTAATAAAAAGAAAAAAAGAAATAAAATATATATATATATATTTTTTAAAAAGGGGGTTGCCATCTGGGGCCCTGGGGACCTCTGGGCCCTTTTAATAATTGTTTTTTATAAAAATAAATTACAAAAAAGGGGGTTGCCATCCGGGACCTCTGGGCCCTTTAATAAAAAAAATATAACAAAAATAAAAAAATAAACATTTATAAAAAAAATAAAAAAGGGTGTTTGCCACATGGGGCCCTGGGGACCTCTGAGCCCTTTAATTATATATATACAGGCATACCCCACTTTTAAGTACACAACGGGACCAGAGCATGTATGTAAAACGAAAATGTACTTAAAGTGAAACAATACCCTTTTTCACTTCTAGGGTGTAGTGGGGGGTCAGGGGCTGTAGTGGGGGTGTCAGAAGCTGTAGTTGAGGTCTCAGGGGCTGTAGTGGGGGTGTCAAAGGCACACTGGAACAGGGTGGGGTATGCTCTCGGAGCTTCAGCTCCTTCTACTGCGGCTGCAAAATGTCCGTACAGTACTTGTAAGGCACTTTACATACACTCGCAGGTATGTCCTTACTCGCGAGTGTATGTAAAGTGAGTGTACTTAAAGCGGGGTATGCCTGTATATATATATATATATATATATATATATATATAAAAAAGAAAAAAAAGAACTAAAATAATATGAAAAAAAAAATTATAAAAAAAGGGGGGTTGCCATCCGGGGCCCTGGGGACCTCTGGGTCCTTTATTAATAATAATAATAATAATAATGATATATTATATATATATATATATATATAATATATATATATATATATATATATATATATATATATATATATAAAAAAAAAATAAAAGAAATAAAGAAATATATAGAAAAATATGTTTTTTTATAAAAAAAAGGGGGGTTGTCATCAGGGGCCCTGTGGAACTACGGGCCCCTGGGGACCCCTAGACCTCTAAAAAAAAATTGGCCCTTTAATAAAAAATAAAATAAAAATATATTAAAAAAATATATATTTTTTTATTTAAAAATAAATAAAAAAAGGGGGGTTGCCACCTGGGGCCCTGGGGGCCTCTGGGCCCCTGGGGACCCCTAAAAAAATGGTCCCTTTAATAAAAAAAAACTCAAAAAAATAATTGCCCCTTTAATAAAAAATAAAATAAAAATATATTAAAAAAATATATATTTTTTTATATAAAAAAAAATAAAAAAAAGGGGGGTTGCCATCTGGGGCCCTAGGGGCCTCCGGGCCCCTGGGGACCTCCGGACCCCTAAAAAAAAAAAAATGTTTTTTTTTTTTTTTTTTTTTTTTTAAGGTTGCTTTGGGCCCCCAACAGTGACAGGGCCCTGGGCAGCTGCCCCATTTGCCCTGTGGTAAAGACGGCCCTGATGGCATTGTGTAGTGTAGTACCTTGGACACCTAGAGCATGGGTCTTCAAACTACGGCCCTCCAGTTGTTCAGGAACTACAATTCCCATCATGCCTAGTCATGTCTGTGAATGCATGGGATGTGTAGTTCTACAACAGCTGGAGGGCCGTAGTTTGAGGATCCCTGACCTAGAGGATGGAAGGTCATGTCCTCAGTCTATATTGAGCATTCAGTGGATATGAAGGCACCATTAACTAGAGTTCCTGGTTTCCCCTATCCCAGGGGTGTATGGCATGGTTGGCTGTGCTTCCTTTGATGGTTGATGATCAGGATTCCTGAGAGGTTGGGGTGAGAAGGGAGAGTCATTAGCCATTTATTCAGATTTCATGGCTTCCTGTGGAAGAAGAGGAAGACTGAAGAGGGTTCATAAAGGGTACAGAAAGATGAGAGTACTAAGATGCTAAAGACCCCTAAAGAATCAGCCAGCACTAGAGAACCTAGTTATAGTCAATCAGAACCCCCCCACCCCACAAACCATCCTAGATCCCGAGATACTGTCCCCGGATTTAAACAAAATCCTGGGGTCCCGCGGATCCGGGGGATGTCATGGTGCCAAGTGCCTGAAGGCTCATTCCAGCACCCGGCATTTGCCAGTCTGAGTGCAGTCAGATTTGCCACTGTAGGGGGAGGAGCAAAGCCAAATCTACTCTAGAGTCAGAGCAGCTCTTCCTCATACATAATCCACCCCTGCACCCCTACACACACACACACACACACACACACACATATATATATATATATATATATATATATAATCCACCCCCCACACAGAGAATATACCTCCTGCCCTGCAGCCCCCCCCCCACACACACACTAAACCCCCTGCTCCCGTCCCCACACACACATAATCCACCCCCTCCACACACAATCCACCCCATGCTCCCCTCCACGCACACACATATGGTCCACCCCCCGCCCCCCCACATACACAATACACCCTCCACACCCCCCCCCTTACACACACACACATACACGCCCCCCCCCCCCCACACACACACACAAATTCCCTGCCCCCCCCCCAAACACACACACACACACACAATAAATTCCCTGCCCCGCACATATTATCTCCATGCTATGCCCTGTATGAACTCCTTCACCTTCATTATCCTGCACATAAGCCCCTCATATACATCCTCCTACTGTATATGACCTATACATTACCCCTTCACCATCCAGCACATAAGCCCCTCATATCCATCCTCCTACTTTATATGACCTATACATTACCCCTTCACCTTCTCCCCCTCCCTCTGTGTATGATGTATATTTATTAAAGGAGCTGTATCTGGTGCACCATTACCAAGCTCCATTTTTTCTCTCAAATTTAATAAAACAAAAAACAATGGTTTAATAAATACCTCCGAAAGAATGTATTACCGGTATGTTTCAAATATATATATATATATATATATATATATATATATATAATTCCTCTGGGTACAGTGCTGCATGACCAAGTAGTCAAACTATCACAGCACAGAAAAAAGTCCTGGTAATGAAGCAGTATTAGGCCCATTTCACACCTATGCAGTTTGCTTTTGGTCGTTTGTGTAGTGCTTTTTTGCATTTTTTGCAGACACAATTTTGCCACGATTTTCGTTTTGCATTTTTTATGCTTTTTTATTTGGCCAAATGTACTGTTGGGCAGATAAAAAAAATGAAAAACGAGGCAAAATCTCTGGCAAATCATTGCAAAAACGCACTGCATGCTTTTATGCAGCTTCTCCATTGAAGTCTATTGAACCTAAAAAGCAAAAAAAAAACAGTTTTGTGTTTAAAAAAGTCCCTGACCCTTTCCAGAAACGCAGCGGCTGAAAAAAAGCAAAGATGGGAACGTGTCTCATAAGAAATCATGTTAAATGAACTGCAGTGGGTTGCTACAAAAAGCACCAAAAAACACATAGGTGTGAACCAAGCCTTATGCCGCGTACACACGGTCGTTTTTTGTGATAAAAAAAACACGACATGTTTAAAAAAGTCAAAAATGACCGTGTGTAGGGAAAACGTTGTTTTATGTCTTCTGAAAAACAACAAAAAAAAATTCGAACATGCTTCAATTTTTTATGTCGTTTTTTTGTGTCATTTAAAATAATAGTGTGTGGGTAAAACTACGTTTTTAAACCCGCGCATGCTCAGAAGCAAGTTATGACGCGAACTTGAATGGAACAGAGTGCCGTCGTACGTGCTGAACGTAACCGCGCTTTGCTAGAGCATTTTGAAAAAACTATGGTGTGTAGGCAACGTCGTTTTTTAAAATGAAGTTTGAAAAACGTTGTTTTGTTTTATGATAAAAAACGTTGTTTTATTTCATCACAAAAAACGACCGTGTGTACGCGGCATTAAAGGCTGGTACTCAAACTGGTAAAAGAAAGTCGAAAAATAACAGATTTCACCAGCAGGGCCAACAGGTAAAACACCCAAGTCACACAGGGGGTTCAGGAAACAAAGACTGCGGTGTTAATGCTAGTGACACATTGAATGACAAAGATCATTTATCATTTTGTCCTTATTTTACACTTAAATACCTAATTTAATGGATTTAAAGATCTTTCCCTTTATGTGCTGGATCTAATGTCCCCTTTGTTCATTATAAATAAAGTTTTACAAAAAAAAGGGGGGGGGACTTGTTTATTTTTTTACTTCCAACTGTCACTTCTGCAGAGGTTTTCGAGCTGAGCAGTTGCCTTGGAGCCGTGTGAGACTTTTACAGTTTCTGGCTTGCGTTTTGTAGCAAATTACATTTTCTTCATCTGAAGATGGGTGGTAAGTTGACAGATACATAATTTTACTTATTTTTTGTAATTATAGGCATTTAATCAATGTAGTATTCAGGGGGTAGGTAGCCATTGGCACTCTAGCTGGTGTGTTGTATATACTCTGACAGCCATAGGCATGGCACATGATGGGTATTGTAGTTTTACCTTGCCTACCCCTGCTATATACACTGATAATTGTGTGAATTATGGGCTGTCATCAGCCATGGGGTCTTACAGAGGCTGGATGATGTATATTTAAAAACCAACTGTCACACCAGCTTACATTTCATTGGTTACTTTTCAATATGGGCACACCTGGATGTTGGTATGGCGATTGGAAATGGAGCTAAGAATATATCCAGCCTCTCTGTAAGACATTTATGTCATCTAAGACCATGGCTGATCAGATAAACACATCTCTACCCCCTTTGAATCATGTTACATTTTTGCTAATAAAGAAATGGGGGGGGGGACCAAAAGAGTGGGGGCTGTTCACTTTCCATTGTGAATGTTGGTAGACAGGGCCACTGAAAAGGCAGTAAAGCTGGCATTGGCAGAATTACCAGGTGTGGGGCCCCAAGATGGCAAGCAGGACAACATGGACGCTGAGTGAAGAGCCTACCCCAGGCGCTCTTAATCTGTGAGGAGGGGGAATGAGGGACACACAGAGCTTCTGCCACTTCTCCTTTCTGACAGGAGAGACTGTTATTCTCCCTCATAGGCACAATGTGCCGATTCCCAAGCTCTGCAGTTCCAGTCAGGGCCGCTATCAGGGGGTACAGCCCATACACTTGTAAGGGGCCCCAGTGTCTGGATGGGCCCGGCCTCCTGGCAGGGATTTGAGAAGGCAGGGGCGGGTGCAGAGGAGCTCCGTGGAGGCTCCTGTATGTGTGTGGGCAAACTGCTGCTCTGTCATTGAGCTGACATCAGGCTCTTTGCTGCCACCTCTGGCCATTTCCTGCATGTGCACCCCTCTGTGTGAAGGCCTCTTGAACCACCTAGGGAAAGAGAGCCTTGACTGATGGTTGTACCTAATGGTTGTAAGTGTGTTTTATTAAATGAGTAAGGGGGGCAAGGATGTGGGGGGGATTTTATCCCATTATTACAGTTGATTCATACCTAGGCCCATTGCGCCTCAGCAGCCATGTGTACATGCCTGTGTGTATGTGCATGCCATATATACACATGTGAGTGGTGTTTAAAGCGCAAAGGTGTGTGGGGGGCTGAGAGCGCAAAGGTGTGTGGGGGGCTGAGAGCGCAAAGGTGTGATGGGGGCTCAGTGCGTACAGGTGTGATGGGGGCTCAGTGCGTACAGGTGTGATGGGGGCTGAGAGCGCAAAGGTGTGAGGGGGGGCTCAGTGCGTACAGGTGTGAGGGGGGGGGCTCAGTGCGTACAGGTGTGAGAGGGGGCTCAGTGCGTACAGGTGTGAGAGGGGGCTCAGTGCGTACAGGTGTGAGGGGGGCTAGTGGGCAGAGTCGGTGGGACGGCCAGTGGGCAGGCCCTGGGGAATGTTGGTGGTCAGGCTCAGGGGGGCCCAGGCCTAAAGCGGTTTATGGGTCCCCACAATTTCTGATGGCTGCCCTGGTTCCAGTCACTAGAACTTTGCCTTATGTCTCCTTCTTTCTGCAACTTTTACTCACTACCCCCCCACCGGCATGTTCTCTTCCAGGTGTCACTTCACCTTCTTCCTCTGTCTCACTTAATCTGCTCATCTTCTCCAGCGGTTGGCACCCCTCTCTACCTTCCCGCCACAATCATGCAGAAAAAACGACACCCTGACCCAATCAGTCCAATCATGTGAAAGGGGCCTAATAGTGGACTCACATCAGAGTGCTGCAGTTTGGCCACAGTGTGATTGTATGAGCAGTTTACATGCGTTTTATGGTACGCTACTAATGAATTATTTTAGGACATGTGTTTTCATAAAAGTACATGGAATTCCTGCATGCTACATATTTCATGTGCTTTCAGAAAACACACTGTCTAATTGAATTCAATGGGAGCGCACCTAAACCCACATGTAAAACACACATACAATCACACTGCGGCAAAATTGCAGCACCCTGATGTGAGCCAACTATGAGGTTGGTTTCGTACCTTTTGCATGACAGGAATGTGCACAAAAACACACTGACACACACAAACACACTGTCCTTTAATAGAGACACAGCAATGGCACCCCCAAACATCTGCTAACACATACATTTTCACAAACAACATGGTGCCACTCAGTGTTCCAATCTCAAAAGTGAGCTATCATGGGTCTGTTTAGAGCCCTGATGTTTCACCAAAGTCAAACAGCTGTTTAACATGTAAAAAAAAAGTCAATAAATACAATTCTAAACACTGTTTAAAAAATGTAAAAAAATAATGCTTGCTTTGGTCTCTGAAGAGCAATTAGCATTCAGATTGCTCTTCATAGATCATTTGACAGGCAGTAAGGAGGCATCATATTGCCTCTGCACCGCCTGCTTTAACCCCTTTAACTCTGCACTAGAATGCCATAACCATGTGAATTGCATGCATTTGTGGGGCACTTGCAGAGCAGCACCATTCACTTGAATAGGTTGAGTTCAGCAGGGGGTATAATGCCATGCCACTGGGATTAGTGGGAAGGGCCCCGGGACTGATGGAAGGGGGTGCTTTCTTGCACCAGGCCCTGAAGGTTTTAGTATACTCCTCCGAAAACTGGTCCTGTTGTACTGGGCTTGAATGGATGGATTTTTCTTTTCATAAATTTTTATTAGTAATGACATAAAAAAAAAAGAAATTACAAAACAGGAGTACCAGCATAGTAAAACATTGATCTACAAGGTAAAAAAGAAAGCCTTTGAGTACATTACAACATATGAGAACACAAACCGTAGTGAAAGAGTAGCACCCCAAGGCATAAGTTATAGCTACAATGACCAACTTATCCACATGCGGGAAACTGGGCTCGGAACTAAGACCCATAAGGAATAACATAAATATTTACCACCGCTCCTGGGAGACCACACAAGGCCCATAGCCAAGAGAAAGCTATCAGTCCCGGGTGCAGTGGGTTACACACGCGGGCGAATTAATGGATTTATTATCATTATTAATGTATTAATTATGTATTAAAATTATTAGTCCGGTGTGGTTTTCATTCAGCAATTCAGGTGTGAATTTGACACTTAAATCGCACCTGAACCAGACTGAAAAACACACACAGGACCCTTTTTTTTTTTTTAATCGCACCACAACCAGCCCGCATGTATGTGAGTCGGCTCCATTGAAAGCCGGTCTGGTTCGCTGTTATGCAAATTAGATACAATTCAAAACTCATCAAGTCTGAATGTTTCTGTTCTACGATTACAACTGTTTGTACTGCAGGGTTTCAGCCCCATACTAAAATGTTATTTTTTTTTATAGGTTTTATCCTCCCCCCCTTACCACCGATGAGTCCGCGGACCATCAGGCCAGTTAGACGCCACCGACTGTCCAATGAAGACCGACAGAGGATCCTGATCGGGCTTCGGATGTTGGTTCGCCATCATCCTTTCCGGAGACCATAAGGTCCTTCAGTGCCTTCACTACGCACGTATCCAGCATAGAAAAGGTAAGTCTCCTCTGCAAAAAAAAATTCAAATCAAGAAAACCCTTAAAAATGTTAAAAAGTAGAAAAACTCCATAAAAATACATAATTTCTATTTTTTTTATTTACAAAACTATGAAAAAGCAAAAAGTATATGGACTTTTGGTGAATTATATGTTTTTTTACCATTTCTTCCCAGTGGAGGCCAAACATCTGGAAAAGAAAGTCATCGTGATGGCGGTCAGCAGATGGGCGTCATGCTGTATCATAAAAAGGTAAGTACTTCTAAGTATTATAATGCAGCCCTCAAATTTTCCACTCGCCTACTTGCATTTTAAGAGTGGAAAATAAGGGGCGGCGAGGAGCTGGGCTGCCTGGGAGAGGGGAGGGGGACAGACCCGGACCGCTGAAGAGGCTTACTCTTTTTTATCAATTTTCAATTCCTTTTTTCATTGTATTTATTAGAATAGGAGTGATATTGATATAAAAACATAGATTAAGGGGTTTTTGGGGGGTGGGGTAAATTACAGTTTGTATAAGGTTTTGTCTTTCAATTTCTTAGATTTGTGATATATAGTGATAATATATCTATAAATAAAGTAGTTTTAAGGTTATATTTTGGGGTTGGGGGGGGGGGGGGGGCGGTATCCCAATTACAGACATTGATCTCCTGAATAGGACAGGAGGAAAAATGATGAAAGGGAAGGCGAACCATAGCTCATCCACCACACTTAACCCCTTCATCACCCCCTAGGGCCAGATTCAGATACATTTGCCCTGGCGCAGCGTATCAGTGATACGCTACGCCGCCGTATCTTACCTGCCGGAATTTCGAATCCACAGCGATTTCGCGCCGTAAGATACGGCGGCGTAGTGTTTTTCTGGCGGCGTATTTGAAATTCGGCGGGTAGGGGGCGTGATTCATTTAAATGAAGCGTGTCCCCGCGGCGCTTGAACTGCGCATGCTCCGTTTTGAAATTTCCCGCCGTGCTTTGCGCGAAATGTACAACGTCATTTTTTGAACATAGACGTGAGTTACGTCCTTTCCTATTCACGGACGACTTACGCAAAAAAAATTTAAATTAAAATTCGACGTGGGAACAACGGCCATACTTTAACATGGCAAGTCTATTTATACGCCACAGAATAGCAGCTTTAACTATACGCCGGGAAAAGCCGACTAGCGACGACGTAAGAGAATGCGACGGCCGCGCATACCTTCGAGGATCGCCGTTAAAAGCTAATTAGCATACCCGACGCGGAAAACAACGCGAACTCCACCCAGCGGGCGCCGAAGTATTGCACCTACGATCCGAAGGCGTACGAAGCCGTACGCCTGTCGGATCGAAGCCAGAAGCCGTCGTATCTTGGTTTGAGGATTCAAACTAAAGATACGACGTGGCAAATTTGAAAGTACGCCGGTGTATCAGTAGATACGCCGGCGTACTCTCACTGTGAATCTGGCCCCTAGTGTTTAACCCCTTCCCAATGTCACCTACACAGCAATCAATGCATTATTGTAGCTATAAATGACAATGGGTCCAAAATAGTGTCAAAAGTGTCCGCCGCAATATCGCAATCATGATAAAAATAGCAGATCACCGCCATTACTAGTAAAAAAAAAAAAATAATAATAAAAATGTAGACGCTATCACTTTTGCGCAAACCAATCAATATACGCTTATTACGATTTTTTTTACCAAAAATAAGTACAAAAATATATATCGACCTAATCTGAGGAAAAAAAAGTTTTTTTATATTTTTTTGATATTTATTATAGCAAAAAGTAAAAGATATTGTTTTTTTTCAAAATTGTTGCTCTTTTTTTGTTAATAGCGCAAAAAATAGAAAATTGCAGGAGGTGATCAAATACCACCAAAAGAAAGCTCTATTTGTTGCAAAAAAAGGATGTCAATTGTGTTTGGGTACAGCATCGCACGACCACGCAATTGTCAGTTAAAGCGACGCAGTGCCGAATCGCAAAAAAATGGCCCGGTCATTGGGCAGCCAATTCTTCCAGGGCTGAAATAAAAAGTTAATATTACCCTAACTTTAAACGAATGGCCTGTAGTGGCTTTTATAATGCTGCTTATTGAAAATGTAGGGTACTGAAGTTTGTTTTTGTTTTGCAATTCCAATGCTTGACATGTTGGGTATTATATTGTGTGCACCAATACTAAAATTGAATTTTTTTATTTCAACCCTGCGTCACGTGATGCCATTAAACCAAATCACAACCCGGTGATTTCAAAACCATTCACACCTAAAATGAAGGAGGAGATCTTTAGGCTGAGTACAGAGCATGCGATTCCTTCATCTTCAAATCGGGAGGACCGAGATGTGACCGAAAGCAAGATGAAGTCTGAATTGCAGATAAGTATGACTACGTGCCCAGGTAAAAACACGACTAACATTTATTTACTGACACACACTGGTCAACATACAATGACTGGCATGCACTGACTACACTAACAGAGGACCTCCAGATGTACATAAACTGACCGCTCCATACTTCAGAGAGATGCACACAGACAGATAACCAAATTAGGAGAGAGTAGATCGCACACACAGATTATAAGATGAGGCCTACTACAAACATACACCCAACATTAGAAAAAGGATGACTAGCATCCAGTAGGGTAGCTTAGTGTAGTCAGTGTAGGTCCTGCCCTAGAAGAGTCTACCTTGCCGTGGTGGGCAGGCTTGTAATCTCTTGGTCAAAAGTGTGTCAGCGAATGGGCGAGACGATCACTAGATCTTCACTTCTGGCCAATTGATTTTACCAAAGGACTCTTGGTTTTATATATATATATAGTTGGAAAAGGAAAAAATATGTATAGGTCCATAATTATACTTTCATAAACACACAACAAAAATGTGATATATTTACATTTGAATTGCTTTCTCTTTTATTTAATCCTTTCATGACCAGGGGTCATTACCCCTTGGATGCACAGGCCACATTTTCAAGGCTGGAAGGGGGTATATGGCTACTTCTTCCACTTCTGGGGTGTGTAGGGATGTGTAATAGGTGTTTATATAATAACATGTGTCCTAACCATGTACCGTATTTATCGTGGTATAACGCGCTCCCGCGTATACCGCGCACCCCTAAAGTGGCCCCCAATCCTGTGGAAAAAAAGTTTTTTTGTACTTACAGTTTTGGTGTCTTGCGCGGCGTCCATCGGCGGCCTCGTCGGGTCCGGCGTCCTTCTGCGGCTTCGGGTGTCCTCTTCGGCGGGTCCGGCGTCCTTCTGCGGCTTCGGGTGTCCTTCTGCGGCGGGTCTGGCGTCCTCCTGCGGCGTCTTCGCGTCCTCCCCGCTCGTTTCCCGCGCCGAGTTTTGAATACTGCGCCGACATATACAGAGCGCAGTACACTCGTGTATTGTCGGCAATGCTCGGCTACCCGCGCTGACGTCCTGTACGTCCAGGACGTGAGTGCGGAAGGAGCCGAGACTGCCCGACTATACCCGAGTGTACTGCGCTCGGTATATGTCGGCGCAGTATTCAAAACTCGGTGCGGGAAAGCGGGTATCGGCGTATACTGCGCACCCACGATTTTGCCCTGATTTTCAGGGCAAAAAAGTGCGCGGTATACGCTGATAAATACGGTATATATGTATGTACTGACAAGTTCCTTATGTGACAGTAGTGACAAGGTCCTCTCAATGGAGACATCAGGGGTCTTCTAGCATCACCCCAAGAACAGGATATACAATTAAATCCTGTAATTAAACATTCCCCTTAACTAGCAAAAGATATCAAGTTCTCAGGGAATTTTATATTCATTTTATATTCCTACACATTCCCCTCACAAAATATATAGGGAATTATTTCCTGTTATCCAGGACTAGAGGATCTGCTCTATTCAGAAGAAGTGTTTTCTGCCCTCGCAATCTATACTTTAGTATTAAGCCTTTCTCTATTCTCCAATAGAATTATCAATTTTAAAATCTCTTGCTTCCTAAAGTGACTGTAAAGCTTTATATTTTTACATTAAAATAATAAACATGTTATACTTATCTGCTCTGTGTAATGGTTTTGCACAGATCAGCCCTGATCCTCCTCTTCTCAGGTCCCCCGTCTGCACTCCTGGCTCCTCCCCTTGCCTGCTATGGGGCACTTGTGCGTTGCTCGATCCGGAGCCTCACTGTCTTTGCCGATTTGTGTAAAAAACTTCTGCACTATGTGACTATTAAATGACAGTGAAAAGAATTGTGACTCGCTCACAGCTCGCTCACAGCTTTTGACTAACAGCAGCTGGAGCCAATGGCTCCCAATGCTCAAAGCCAGGGGTCTCAAACTAGTGGACATCCAGCTGTTCCAAAACGACCCCATCATGCCTCTAGCTGTGGGAGTCATGCTTGTAACTGTTAGCCTTGCAATGCCTCATGGGACTTGTAGTTCCGCAACAGCTGGAGGTCCACCAGTTTGAGACCCCTGCTCTAAGCCAAGCCTGTGAGACGGGGAGAGGGGAGAGCTGCTGCAGATGTGCATAGCGCTGGATCAAAATCGGGCTCAGTTGAGTATTAAGGAGGTGGGGTTGGGCACCATTAAAGGGTTTTGGGGTTCTGAACTAAGCTTTTCCTTAAAGTGATTCTAAAGTCCTAAAGTAATTGTGAAGGTTTATTTGTTTTATTATTTAATAACAACCATCTCTATACTTACCTGCTCTGTGCAACGGAATTGCACAAAACGCTGGTGAACCTCCTCTTTTTGGGTCCCTGTTGGCGCTCCTGGTCCCTCCTCTCTGTCCAGTGCCCCAATAGGAAGCCGCTTCCATTGCCCCCCGCTCCCTCATCACTTGTATGGATTGACAGCACTGGAAGCCAAGGGCACAGCAAAGCCAGTGAGACCCGGAATTGAGGGGAGAAAAGAGCAGCAGGCATACACGGTGCTGGACCGAATGAGGGCTCAGCTAAGTAAAAGGAGGGGGGGGGGAATGCTGAAACCTAAAAAAATAAACCCATGTAATATGTCCCTTCCCCCATCACGTGTAAAGTAGCTTCTCAATATGTGCTCATGGTCATTATCATTATGATGATCAGAGTACAGCAGGTGTTGTGTGGCTCTGTCAGTGTAACATGCTGTTGTGTGGCTCCGTCAGTGTAACATGTTGTTGTATGGCTCTGTCAGTGTAACATGATGTTGTGTGGCTCTGTCAGTGTAACATGCTGTTGTGTGGCTCCATCAGTGTAACATGCTGTTGTGTGGCTCCGTCAGTGTAACATGCTGTTGTGTGGCTCCGTCAGTGTAACATGCTGTTGTGTGGCTCTGTCAGTGTAACATGCTGTTGTGTGGCTCCATCAGTGTAACATGCTGTTGTGTGGCTCCGTCAGTGTAACATGCTGTTGTGTGGCTCCATCAGTGTAACATGCTGTTGTGTGGCTCCGTCAGTGTAACATGCTGTTGTGTGGCTCCGTCAGTGTAACATGCTGTTGTGTGGCTCTGTCAGTGTAACATGCTGTTGTGTGGCTCCATCAGTGTAACATGCTGTTGTGTGGCTCCGTCAGTGTAACATGCTGTTGTGTGGCTCCGTCAGTGTAACATGCTGTTGTGTGGCTCTGTCAGTGTAACATGCTGTTGTGTGGCTCCATCAGTGTAACATGCTGTTGTGTGGCTCCGTCAGTGTAACATGCTGTTGTGTGGCTCCATCAGTGTAACATGCTGTTGTGTGGCTCCGTCAGTGTAACATGCTGTTGTGTGGCTCCGTCAGTGTAACATGCTGTTGTGTGGCTCCGTCAGTGTAACATGCTGTTGTGTGGCTCCGTCAGTGTAACATGCTGTTGTGTGGCTCTGTCAGTGTAACATGCTGTTGTGTGGCTCCGTCAGTGTAGTGTGTGTGTGTAGGGGGATTGCTTGCCTGTGGACCAGCGTCAGGATTACTCTTTCTGTCAGCCTCCTCAGTGATCAGTCTCTCCCTCAGGCTGCAGCACAGCACTTACTGAGGGAAAGGAGCCGCATTACAATTGAATCCATCCACCGTGGAAAGCATACAGTAAGCACAAGTTACACTGCTGCAGAGCAGAGATTGTATGCCTGCGCCTGAAAATTGAGAAAAAGTCCCTCTTCTGCTCTCACCTCCTGGGCCCCTCTCTTAACCTAATGGGGCCCAGGAAGGTACGATATACCTTGCCAATCAAGTAGGTGCAGGTTAATAAAGTTATTTAGCTAATTATTTTTTTAGCTAGAAATTAAAGGGGTTATAAAGAATTTTTTTTTTTAAATAACAAACATACTTACATCCACTGTGCAGTTAGTTTGCACAGAGTGGCCCCGATCCTGCTGTTCTCAGGTCCCTCTGCGACTGTTGCGGCTCCTCCCCTCAATAGCTAACCCCCTCTGGGAAGCACTATCCCGAGGGGGTTAGCTTGCGGACGCACTCCCTGTCATACATGCTGCGTCCATAGACACAGAGTGTATGAAGCGGTACCACCCCCCTGCGGCCACATCATTGGATTTGATTAACAGCAGCGGGAGCCAATGGCTGCGCTGCTATCAATCTATCCAATCAACGCTGAAAAGCAGTTGAGAAGAGGACGCAGAGGGATGCACACAGCAGGTGAAAGGGCTGCATAGGATGCATTAAGGTGAAATAACATGAACCTTTACAACCTCTTTAACTACAAAGCTGCTCGGGCCCCCCTGCTGGCCGGGCCTGGTACAACAGGGCTGGTTGTACTGCCCTATCAGCGGCCACGCCTGTAAAATTGGGTATCACATGTGTGTGAATGTCGCTGTGTTATATAAAACTATTGGCTTTGTTTTTCACATTTTAGAATATGGTGTCTGGAAATTTTGCATAATTTTAAAGTGTGCATTGACCGAAAAAAAAAAAAAATCTTGAGAAACATTGGTCCAAGATCCAAGCAGTATAGAGACACAAGATCTGCAAATGTTGTTTGGAAATGAATGCACAGTACCCATAAAAAATGTAACGTCATAAAGGAGCCCTTTTGTTGGGTGAATTATTTCCTGGTTTTATTTCTCTCATCTTCCAATATCAAACACTTCCATTCTCTTAGTGGTGTCCACACATCTTTTTTGGATCGGGATGTTCATTTTGTACATTTTTTCATTTTTTTTATCGTTATTTTTGTACACTCGCTATAAATTTTAGATTGAACAGTTTTTGTTTTCTTTCTGTAAGATGCAAACTATTGAGACCATTGAGGGATGATTTTTTGGCAGCAGAATAGAACAAAGCGTCCATTTTTAGTAGAGTGTCAGCAGAGTGTTCTGTTTTTGTTTTCTTTCTATAATTTTTTTTTAAATATAGAGACTATTGAAGGATCATTTTTTGGCAGCAGAATATCATCCATGACAAAGCATCCATTTTTAGTGGAGTGTGGACAGGTTAGATCCCTTTTTATTCCTCTCTGGGTCCCTATTGGGGAGGTTCCCCTCACTTCCTGTGGTGTAAGTAGGAAAGGAAGTGAGCAGAATCTCTCCAACAGCTACCCAGATAGCAATAAAACAGGATTTCTGTACTCACCATAAAACCCTTCATCAAGGGACGCAGGATCAGTATAATGTGAGATTACTGGGCTATGAGGCATCGAATAACTGCATACAAAAAAAGGTGTTGGTTAACCAGATATAATCCCTCACACTCCCATAATGATTAGATTAGAAAAAAACAGTAGTAGGATATTGTGTCCCTTGATTGTCTTCAAGAAACTGCACTTTGATAGGAAATGTTGGAACCTCATCCTTAAAGTTGAACTTTGGGGAAGAACAACAACATTGGTCCTTTTGCTGTTTAAAAATAATTACCTCTACTGATACCTGTCCTATGTTTGGCTGCTTCTCTATATGGTAAAAATGTTACATTCATTCAGCCGCCACATAACTGTAAGTGCTCAATATCTGGCATTGATATTTGTAGTTCTGGCTTCAGTAGACTGATCATAGCAGGTAATTCTTTGTACACCTCCTCCATTCAGAAAAACCCTTGTGTTCTTTTTACTAAATGCATAGCTTTCTGTGATGTGAGAAGGGGAGCATGAATGAACAATCGTAGAAAGTCTTGCATTCAGTGAAAGGGACACAAGGCATTTTCTGAATGGAGGAGGTTCCCGGTTTTCCCAGAGTCTAGCTTTAAGCCTAAATTTGTGTTTGTTGAGGTTGAAAAGCCAGTGGGAAGGAGGTTGAGCTTTATGGGGACCCTTGTGAATGGGAAAAATAGTCTGCTTGTATGAAGATGCAGCTGGGAGGGAAACACTTAAGCCAACAGCCTAGGGCAGCACTGTGCAGGGGGGCAGCATGAAAAGAGTCCCCTGCCGGCTTGCGCTACACTTTTAGTTTATTGCCAGTCTTATGAGGTGGACTGGGCCGCAAGACAAATCAGTCTGGTGCCCCCATAAAGCGGCTGCACTGGTGCTGATATGATAGGGATGGCACAGACAAAAGGGACACTGAGATGGTCACCTATACCTGGCAGGTAGGTAGTAGGACTCTCCTGCAATCCTTTGCTTGTGTCAGTTGTACATATTAGGAATCTTGATTTTATTTCTGTTGATTTCTAATGAGAAAAATAAACAGATGGATTTATTTGTTCCTGCCCCCAATCCTTCCTTTGCTTACTGCCTGGAACACATACCTCCATCACTGTGCTACATGTTTTCTGCTGCACCACTGGCATGGGTATATCCTCTTAGTCCTCCATAAATTTTGCAGAAATTTGTGCTTAAAGTAGAACTATAGGCAACTTTTTTTTCCATTTTGGATTGAGTAGGGGATGGTTACAGCCCTTGTTAATTTGTTTTTGCCATCTGTTCATTTCCCTTCATTTCCTGCCCCATAGCCAAACAGGAAGTGAGAGGAAATCTCTGATTAAAGCGGGATTCCACCCGCAATTTTTTTTTAAAAGTCAGCAGCTACTAACAGTGTAGCTGCTGACTTTTAATAAGGACACTTACCTGTCCTACTTGCCCGCGCTGATGGCCCCCCCGATGCCGATCCCACAATTGATGCAGGTCCCGCGCCGCCATTCACACTAGGGGAAACAGGCAGTAAAGCCTTACGGCCTCACTGCCCATTTCCTAATGTGCATGCGCGAGTCTCGCGCCGACTTGTGAATGGGCGGCTTCTCTCTAAGAACACACACAGTTCCCAGAAAGCAGCGCGCCCCATTCACTAGAAGAAGATGAAGAAGAAGACGGACCGCGGAAACGGAAGAGGCAGATTACGAACTTCCGCATAGCAACAGGTATTTCGGGTGAGTATACTTTTTTTTTTTTTTCACATTTTTGTTTTCAATTTTTTTTATGATTTTTGGGCAAATGTTTTTTTCCTGGGTGGAACTCCACTTTAAAGGAATCCCCCCCCCCCCTCACAAGGCCTCAGAACTAGTGTCCCACTGGAAAATTTCAGGGCAGGTCTTAAACAGGAAGGGGTGTGACCTTGACAGGAAGGGGTGGATCATATTTAAATTAAGCGGTGCATGTCAGGCCTAGGGCAGCACAAAACCTAAATACACCACTGAATAAACCAACTGTAATTCCCCTACCTGCGCAAATGTGTGTATGTGTGATGATGATAGGGGCTGCTCGTTGTAAAGTGTGAAAACTTACATGTAGAAGAAAATGTTAGTGAACAGTGCACCCTACTTACTAACTAAACATACTGGGCCATATTCTTAAAGAATCTCCGCCTGCTTCGCTTAGGGCACTTACACTCCGCTGTCCCAACTTACTGGAGCAGGTGTTGTATTCCCCAACCACTTGCTCCATAAGTTGGGACAGCGGAGTGTAAGTGTCCCGGCGTAGCCTGGCGGATCTCCAAGGGGGCGGCTTCTATTCAAATGAAGCGCGCCCCCGATGCAAAAGAACTGGGCATGCGCCGGGCTGCAAAAAGCCCAGTGCGCATGCTCCAGTTCTCTGCGGAAAACGTCAATGACGCCGACGTGTGCGTCATTGACGTAAAGTCGTATTCAAGAACGACTTACGTAAACGACGTATCCGACGAAAAAACACGACGGGGACCCGACGCCATCCGTAACATGGCCTACGCGAGACTTGCGGAAACTTACCCCTCATATAGCAGGGGTAAGTTTCCGCTTACGCAAACGATGTTAGCGACGGTTACGCGACGCAAACTCGTTCGGGAATCGGCGTAGAAGGATCATTTGCATATGCAAATGACTCCTTCACGTAAATGCCATCTAGCGGCGGCCGGCGTCATTGCATTTAAGATCCGCCAGTGTAAGATGGCGGATCTTAAGTGTATCTATGCAAAAATGATTCTGAGAATCAGGAGCATAGATACACTGGCCTAAAAAGGGAGTTACGATGGAGTATCTGACTTACTCCATCGTAACTTCTCTGAGAATATGGCCCACTCTGTGTACATCATAAATGAAAATAAATGCAATATATTAAGCAACCACTAGGTGTCCTCAGCAGGTTGCTAACGATAAAGTGACAGTGCAAAAATTGTAAATATCAATAACCAATGTAGTGACCACTGCATCCCTCCAGTGTGTGACAATATACTTCTGTAAACTATAATTTTATTATTATAAACTTATAGTGCAATGTCCAAAAGTAAATGATAATAAGTAAACAAAGTCCATTCAATTCCTATCAAACGATATCCAAAAGTGCATGTGATTCAGGTTAATCCAGACAGGTTAATCCAGACAGACTCCCGAAGTTTGCCAGTCGAGCCCTCACCGGTTTCCCAGGCATCAGTAAAGGAAAAGGAGACAATCTGCCAATCATCGGGTGTCTGTATTACCCTGCTGTATATGACTTCTGTCATGGGAGTCATATAAATCCAGTGAATAGGTTATGTGGCTGGTGTTGGTGGAGGAAGATCCTAGTCACTATTGTTGGATACATGGAATCACATGCACTTTTGGATATCATTTGATGGGAATTGAATAGACTTTTTTTTACTTATTATCATTTACTTTTGGACACTGTACTATAAGTTTATAATAATAAAATATAAAAAATAGGCCTGGTCAGCCAGTGGATATAGAGTATTATATGAGGGGGTAGAGATGTAATGCAGGTCATATATCATATATGGGACACATTAAACCCAGTGGTGGCCCGTGCATCTATATACAGGGATGCCGGATGCATGGATTCCAATGGAGGGGGTGGGAAGCCCACTCAGTTGTGTGACGATAGCGAATGATGATTAGTTATCGCCACACTGATCCTCCTCCTGGCCAATCGGGAAGTGGGTTGGAAACCCATAACCCGATTGGCTGAAAGGACACGTGCCATATAGGACACCTAGCAGGAGGAGGCAGGCTGCAAGGCAGAAGCCGCCGTGAACTAGGAGAGGACATAGGAGCCGCTGCCTGAACCACAGATCGCCGCCCGTCACCGGCTGCCAGACCCACAGCTTGCCGCAGGTCATCTGCTGCCTGACCTGCAGCCCACTGGCTGGGGGGGGGGGGGTTCTTGGGGGGGAGGGTGTGCTGCTGGCTGCCGGGGGGGTTTTGGCTGTTTAGCGCACCCCCCCAAAAAAATGTGGTTTCTATGATTTACCTTGTCCTTGTATAGTCCTGTTATGATGATTAAGATCCTCACGCATGGTCAGTGTATATTATATGACATTGCTAATTTACATGTTTTTGCTTATTGTACCATGCCTATGTTTCAATAAAGGAACTTTCTGTTTTTATAAAAAAGTGTCTTACTTCCATGTAATGTGGATTTGGAACTCAGAATTTCGAATTCGAAACTCAGAACTTGGAATACAGAATTCAGATCATGGAATTTGGAACTCAGAATTTGGAGCTCGGTATTACAAATTTGGCATTTAAAACTCAGTGCAGAACAGGAACATGTCTAGTTGCTCATAACAAATCACCAGTCAGATTTCTATTTTCGAACTTTGCACTGCAGAAACAAGAATTGGGAACTGATTGTTTAAGCAAGAAGAGATGTTTTTCTCTTAACACATTTTCCATATTACATGATCTACCTGTTGGTGGTCACATAGTATACACATGAGTTGATATTTTAAAAATGGAACAAAGAAGGCCAACCTAAAGAAGCAGAAGATACTGATAATATACTATCACATTTAATTTTGCTATGGGAAAACTGAAATAGGAATTATGGTTTGTTAATCTGAACAATAACTCCAGTTGTTTTTCAGGCAGGTTGTGCCTCCATAAGGTCAAAGGCATAACCAGGAGATTGCAAAGTTAATGAGTTGTTTTTTTACAGAATAACAAATTCTTAAGAAATTTATATATTTAAAACAACTACTGGTTAAGAGCCTATTTACACCCTGGTGTCCTGGGGGTTTGCATTACAATAAATGGGCTGCCAATGTATCATATTGTCCAAAAAAATCAGACATGCACCATTTAAAAAAAAAAAAAGCGCACCATAAAACACAGTAGAATGTTACTGTGTCTTGGAATGCACAGCAACGCACATGTGCTCCCTTAGTGTGTTAGGGTGCCATTGAAAATGTGCAATGTGCGGTGTAACGAACACATTATCGCAACACATAAGCAAAACAATGGGGCCTAGGAAAAAAGAAAAATAGCAAAAGAATAATGTTTATACCCCCCACCCTGAAACCTCCCTCTCTTGAAGAGGGAATCTATAACCACAATCTTCACTTCTGACACATTTCTGGTTGTTTGCCTCAACTTTTCAATTTTTGTGTGGCTCCATCACCTTGCTGTCTGCTTTAAAGGGGAGTTCCAGCCTTTTTTTAAGTTTATTAAAAGTCAGCAGCTACAAAAAGTGTAGCTGCTGGCTTTTAATAAACAGACACTTACCTGCGCCACGGCTCCAGTGTCGCGCCGGCAGGGGCTCCGCTCCTCACCGGCCGGCGTCTTCATTCCTAGTGTGGGCACCCGGCAGTGACAGCTTTCGGCTGTAAGGCAATTAAGATGGACTCTGCACAGGCTTGCTTATTTGCTGAGGTAATTTGCAAACTGACACGCTAAGTCCAGAAACTGTCTGTGCGTGTAAACGCACCTCCAGCAGTAACGCTAAAGCCAGAGCCCAAAGTTAACTCGCCTGACCGTTTTTCTGGTGACCCCCATGTGTTTTTTAACTTTAAAAACAGTTGTATGCTATACTTTAAGCTTAAGATGCACTCCTCTGGTTCTGAAGCACAGCGGGTCATCCTGATTATTACATGGTTGCAGGGGGATCCCCAGTCTTGGGCATTTAGTCTCCCCACAGATGACCCAGTCAGAGGGTCAGTTGAAGCCTTTTTCAAAGCCTTAGGTTTACTGTATGATGATCCTGACCGTTCCCATTCAGCTGAAGCTAACCTTAGGTTATTACGTCAGGATAAACGCACCGCTGAACAATACTGTTCTGATTTCCGCCACTGGGCACCTGATTTAGGGTGGAATGACCCAGCTCTAAGAAGCCAGTTCAGGTTAGGTTTATCAGAAAGACTCCTTAGTACACTACCCTGAACCAAAGTCTTTGAATGAAGCCATGCAAGTAGCCATCCGTAAAGACAGGCGTTTACGGGAAAGGCGTACAGAGAGGTCTGTTTCTTTGCCCCCAGTACGCTGCCCATCTCCTTTCCCAAGACCTCTCCGCCTCTCCAGGAAGATGAGCCCCTGCAAATTTGGCTACCCATTTATCCTCTGGGGAAAAGGCTAGAAGGAGATCTCAGGGTATCTGCTTATATTGTGGCAACCACAGCCACTTTGTCGCTAGCTGTCTTAAGAAGCCGAGAAATGCCAAAAGCCTAGTGCGGGTTGGGTCCGCTTCTATAGATCATACTGTGACTGTTTCCCTCAGAGATGGCTTATTTGTTCCTGCACAACCTTGTTCTGCCAAGTTTTCTAACCACCTCTCCGCTTTCATTGATTCTGGTGCTGCTAGCAATTTCATTGGTAGGGACCTAGCACACAGTCTACAGATTCCGGTGACTAAGGTGCACAGACTCCTCTCAGTCTTAGCCATTGATAAATCTCCCTTGTCCATGGGGCTGGTGGCCTTGCGCACGGTACCTATTACCCTGACCATTGGGGAATTTCACAGGGAGACAATCAGTTTCTACCGGATCTCCTCTCCTGCTTATGCCCTTATATTGGGGTATCCCTGGCTTAAACTTCACAACCTGAACATAGACTGGCTGCAGAGGAGATTGGGTCCTGGTCCCAGACCTGCATTCAGAAATGCATTAAAACTGTTGACCAGTTGCCCATATATAACTCTTTTGTGGCCAGTACCAGTTACGTGCCTTTATTAAAGTCCTATTCAGATCCTGATCATGACAACGTTTCCAAATGTGACTACAGTTTACATAGCCATATGTTTTTTTACATAACTCTGTTATAGCAAAAGACGCTGACAAGTGTATTGAATTCTCTACAGGTCACCTCTCCAGCCAATTGCCACAGCCTGAATCCTCTCCTCCTCGAAGTCAACCTTATCCGTTGTCTCATAGCCTTGAGCCCAGTTTGGAAACTCGCTAAACTCCCTTGGATGCACAACCAGGCTAACTTGTCCGCAAGTTCCACTGTCGCTACACCTGGTGATGCGATTCAGACAGTTGCTACACCTGGTGATGCAATTCAGATAGTCGATACACCTGGTGATGCGATTCAGACAGTTGCTACGCCTAGCAATGCAATTCAGACAGTCGCTACACCTGCCGAGTCGGCCACTGCATCAGTTATGCCAGTCCAGCCCATGCCCATTGAACTTCCTGTTTTTTCTTATTCGGGACTTTCTGGTGATGCGATTCAGACAGTAGCTGCGCTTGGCGATGCGGCTCGATCGGCCACTGTATCAATAGTGCCGGTCCAGCCCATGCCCATTGAGAGAATCCTGCATTTTCTTATTGAGGGCTTTCTGTAACCTGGCCTCACCCTACTTCTACTATACCCAGTCTGACCGGTCTAAGAGGTTCGATCCATTCTTTGGATATACTGTCTCATTTGGCCAGGTGGGGCTTTCAACCTTCTTTTTTAGAGCTCCCTGTGTTCCGCTCATGTTTCAGCTGTCCGGCTTGAACCCTGTGACACGTCCCCTGCTAACCCGCCTGACCTCATGGATCTCTGCCCAGTCTGATGGTCCTGTGCCGGATGTCCAGCTTGTCTTTGAGGGTACGGGTGCCCCTGCTAATATTAGGATCACTTAGTGCTCCTGCTCCTCGTTCCAGCATCTGGGTGTTGGCTGTTGCATTCTCCCTGTCTGTGTTCATCTGCAAGGTGATTGATGGTCGGTCACCTGTTTAAGCAAACCAAACACTCTATCCCTTGCTTGTGATAAAGACTGCGTTGCCTGCATTGTTCCCGATCAAGCCTCCCGTTTGTCTGCCCTGCTTTGCTGTTGGATTTCCCTGTGTATGACCCGGATTGGATATTGGACTTCCTGAACTCAGCCTGTCTTTTACCTGGACTGTCACAGAACCATGCTATCTGTCTCCTCAACTGCAAGTAGTCTGCTGTTTGCTCTGTTCGCATCTTCCCTGGTGTGGTGTCCAGGCAATATAGCATTGTGTATAAGTCCTGGGGGCAACCAAGTATCGGTAGGCATGCTTGCCTTAAGGGAAAGGGGGCTGCTATATGTGAAGCACACAGTAGCTAGCTATAGTGTCTGACCACCTGCATTGGGGTAGATGTGACATTCGTGACAGGAACTTGGATATTAGGATTTGGAATTCAGGACTCAGAACTCTGACCTCGGAATTTAAAACTCAGAATTTGGAATTCAGGACTCGGAACGCAGAACTTGGATCTCAGGATTTGGAATTCAGGACTCAGAACTCGGAATTTAAAACTCAGAACTTGGAATTCAGTACTCGGAACGCAGAACTCGGATCTCATGATTTGGAATTCAGGACTCGGAACTCGGAATTTAGAATTCAGGACTCGGAACTCGGAATTTAGAATTCAGGACTCGGAACTCGGAATTTAGAATTCAGGACTCGGAACTCGGAATTTAGAATTCAGGACTCTGAACTCTGACCTCATAATTTGACATTTTGGACTCAGAACTCTGAATTTGAAATTTTGGACTCAGAACTCTGAGCTTGGAATTTGGAACTTGGGGCCAGATTCACAAATGAGATACGACGGCGTTTCTCCTGATACGCCGTCGTATCTCTGTTTCTATCTATGCGACTGATTCATAGAATCAGTTTCGCATAGATATCCCTAAGATCCGACAGGTGTAATTGTTTTACACTGTCGGATCTTAGGATGCAGTACCGCGGCCGCCGCTGGGGGGAGTTTGAGTTGTAAACCAGCGTCGGGTATGCAAATTAGGAGTTACGGCGGATCCACGACGGTTTTTCGCGTTCGCTACGTCGCCGCTAGTCTAGTTTCCCGTCGCAAAGTTTCCCGTCGTTTTTTTTTTTGGTGCCCTTAATTTAGTCAGCAAGCGTATTGCTGGCTAAAGTATGGCCGTCGTTCCCGCGTCGAAATTCAAAATTTAACGTCGTTTGTGTAAGCCGTCCGGGAATACGGAAGTACACTACGCGCGTCGCCATTCAAAAAAATGATGTCACGGCACGCAAAGCACGGCGGGAGTTAAGAAATGGACCATGCGCAGTAGGTCCGGCGCGGGAGCGCGCATAATTTAAATGGCACACGCCCATTTAAATTGGCCGCCTTTCGCCGGAGGCCGCCGGCGTAGTTTTCATCGCAAGTGCTTGGTGAATCGGGCACTTGTGATGAAAAATTGCGGCGGTGTAACGTATCTAGGATACGTTACGCCGCCACGATTCTACGTGAATCTGGCCCCTAGATCTCAGGATTTGGAATTCAGGACTCAGAACTATGAACTTGGAATTTAGAACTCGGAATTGGGAATTCAGGATTTGGAACGCAGAACACGGATCTCAGGATTTGGAATTCAGGATTTAGAACCCGGAATTTAGAACTTGGAAGTCAGGACCTCAGAATTTGGAACTTGGATCTCATGATTTGGAATTCAAGACTCAAGACCTCGGAATCTGGAACACGGATCTCAGGACTCAGACCTCAGAATTTGGAACTTGGATCTCATGATTTGGAATTCAAGACTCAAGACCTCGGAATCTGGAACACGGATCTCAGGACTCAGACCTCAGAATTTGGAACTTGGATCTCATGATTTGGAATTCAAGACTCAAGACCTCGGAATCTGGAAGATGGATCTCAGGACTCAGATCTTTGATCTCAGAATTTGGAGCTCTGCACTTGGAATTTAGAACCCAGATCTCAGGATTTGTAACTTGGAATCTGAAGCTCAGTACTTTGGAATTGGGAACTCTGAACTCCGAATTTACTACTCAGGAAGGCAGTTAAAACAGAATTCAACCAGCTGCTTTTACAGCCCCCCCAAACAGCAATGGAAAACAGCCTAAAAACGTTCTGCATGCTGCAGTTCGTCTGTGCTAACAGTTTACTATTAAAGTCACATGGAGCTCTTTAGACCCGCAACACCTGTCAACACAACACTCACTGCGGTGTGCATGAGCCATTTATTTTAAAAGTAACGTTGTGAAAACACAGTCACACTTATAACTCCCTGCCCACACTTGGCTCAGGAAAGATGGCGCCACCGTGCGGACCATCCGTTCTCCTCCAAGATGGCGGGCCCGGTAACTACTTCCGGGTTTGTGGAGGAAGCAGAGCAGAGCGGAGTGGAGAATGAGGAGCTCGGAGCGGGTGGCGGTGCTCCTCCTGTGTGTACTGGGGCTGTCACAGGGTGAGACGATAGATGAGCCGCACTACACCGGTCATAGCACATCTTCCTACGAACAGCAAGCCATTGGAGTTATTGTAGTGTCTGGAAAGACTAATATTATTGTGTAGAGATAACGGGCAGTGCACTGTGCTTTACACAACCTTCTTTCCCAGTAGCTGTATGCTCGGTTTACTATGGTGGGAAGACTGACCCATAGAAATGGGGTCTTGTTATATAATGCCAGCTTAGTAGTTGTTTCTGTGATACAGTAATGAAAGGTATGTAGTTAGCTAATCACCTGGTGGCCCTAGAGCCCTTGGCATGTGTCACAATGTTGGTGCAAATCTTTGTCATCATGTTACATCCATTACATGGTGATTTCACCTTTACTATGAAACTGCCTGTCCCAATAAGGAGCATCTATAGATACAAATCCAAAGTTCAATAATGTCTTTGCTACAGGAGCCATGTACATGCCTTCTGAAGACTGGCTGAAAAACTCCCAGATATGGCATCACTCCACCCTGCCTTGTTACTAGACCGCTCCAATTAAAACCCCCCTCATATGCATTCTCCCCCCTGTCACAGTACCCCTAGGCTCAGTGATCCTGCAGCAGAGGCGATGATGACCCACACATCTCGCTCCTGTGATGGTGGAGATTAAGGATGAGCTCAGGCGTGTTCGCACACCCCACATGCAGAGCCCACCAGGAAGTTGGCGCTGCTCTAATCGCAGACAGTGAGACATTTCCCGATCTCTGCAGCCGCGCACAGGGACGATGTCTCACTGCCTGTGATTATCGCAGCGCAGTGCCGACTTCCTGGCGGGCTCTGCACGTGGGGTGTGCGAACACTCCGTAGCTCGTCCTTGGTGCAGATAAGTACCTACTGGCCGTCATCCTAGCAACAAGGCAGGATGGTATGATGCCATCTCTGAGTTTTTTTGTGCAGGCTTCAGGAGGAACTTCACCACTTGTTTTTTTGCTAGAAATTTACTTATAACCCCCCCCAAACATTATAAATGTTTATTTTAGCAGAGACCTTAGGGAATAAAATGGCGATTGTTGCAATTTTTTATGTGACACAGTATTTGCGGCACAGTTTTGCAAATGCAATTTCTTCAGGGAAAAAATACACGTTGATGGAAGAAAAAAAAAAAAACCCCACAATAGCTACCCCAATTTTTTTTGGTATAAGGTGAAAGATGTTACATCAAGCCTAACACGTCACACTTTGAAAAATCGCATTTGCTCGTGGAATGGCGACAAGCTACAGTAAAATCTTCATGGGCGACACTTTAAATACCTTTACAGGTTTAGAGTTACAGAGGAGGTCTAGCACTGTAATTATCGCTCTAATGTTCGCAGCGATACCTCACGTGTGGTTTAAATACCGTTTATATATGCGTACGTGACTTGCGTGTGCGTACGCTTCTGCATGTATGGGGGTGCTTTACTTTACTTTATTTTTATTTTCATCACTTTTATTTGTATTACAAGGAATGTAAACATCCCTTGTAGTAGCAATAAGCATGACAGGTCCTCTTTATGAAGAGATCTGGGGTCAAAAAGACCCCAAATCTCTTCAACTTTAAAAGCAAAAATATAAATATATATCATTTTTTTTTTTTCTTCCAGCCTGGATCGGCGTCATGATGTCACTCCAGTCCTCCAAGGCCATAGTAGGTCAAAGAGTGTTGACTCTTTGGTTGCCTATGAGAGAAGCCGGCCGCACTGCTGGATCGTTTCTTGGGCGAATCAGTGGAAGCCGTAAGAAATACTGGCAGGAGTCCCCTCTTGTCACTTGGGGAAACTGTTCCAGCTGCTTATGAGCTGCTCAGACTGGCTTCCTGAGAAAGCGGTCCGCCTGCTGGAAAAAAAAAGATACCAGGGTCATAGCCGATATCTTCAGCCATAGTCCCGGTAAACCACTTGCATACCGCAATGTATATATACATATTGCGGTCATCAAGTGGTAAAATGGCCCACATCTATGGACTATGGAAAGAGTAATATTTAACTTTGGTCTGAGCTGCACAGTTTGTTTTTATTTATAGGTGCCCCTCACCTGGTTAAGCAGTTTGCTAGTAAAGGTGAAACAACCCTTAAACCAACCCTGTCGCATAGTAAAAGTCCTACAGGAAAGCACATACCTGTAAATGACTGAGAACTTACACTTTCTGCTGCCTGCACCGCTCTGTTGTAGAGAAATGGCCCTCTTCGGAGCAAAAACAACACGTCCAGGAGTTGCCGCAGCACCCTGTGGGTCACACAGCGTGGATCTGCTAAGAATGTTGAGTGAATTTCAATGTTTGGAGGGGCAATGATTTGACTTGGTACAGTGGTGGTAAGAATGGGAGAGGCAAAAGTAGTGGAAGGAGCCTATCCAATTATGTGCTGGCAAGAAGCATGGTAAAGTGATTCTAAAAGTACAAATATGTACCGTATTTATCGGGGTATTGCGCGGACCCGCATATAGCACGCACCCCCAACCTGCAAGGGAAATTTCAGAAAAAAAAAAATACTTAGTTTGAATGCCCCTCGTCGGTGTCTTGCCCGGCGTCCATCGGCGGTCTTGTCCTGTCCGGCGGCCGTCTGCGGCCTCGGTGGTGTTTTCCTGTGCTGTCTCTGAGTCGAATTCCTGCGCGGTGTTTGAATGCCGCCGCCGACATATACCGAACGCAGTACACTCGGCCACGCTCGGCTTCTCACGCATAACGGCTAGGAGGCGTCACAGAGCGGCGTATATCGCGCACCCATGATTTTCCCCTTATTTTAAGGGGAGAAAAGTGCGCGGTATACGCCGATAAATACGGTATATTATTCTTTAAAAATATATTAATATATGTTATACTGACCTGCTCTGTGTAATGGTTTTGCACAGAGCAGCCTCGCCTCAATCCTCTTCTTTTGGGTCCCCTACCGTTGCTTTCTGCTGCTCTTCCCCCGGCCACTGAGTGCCTCCATTAGCAAGCCTCTAAGGGAGGGGTCTAAAAAAACTGGTGGCCCTCAAGCTGTTGTAGAACCACAATTCCCATAAGCATGACTCCCATAGGCAAAGGCATGATGGGACTAGTAGTTCTGCAACAGCTGGAGGGCCGCCAGTTTTAAGACCCCTGCTCAAAGGCTGTCTCCCTAGCTGCGCACCTGTGAATGGACATTGTCCATTCACACACAGACTGTGGCTTGGCCCCTGCTCCCTTGTCTTTCCTCAGTGGCTCACTGGCTGTGATTAACAGCAGCAGCAGCCAATGGCTTTCATTGCTGTGTGAGCCAATTAGGAGAGAGAGACCAGGGAGAGCTGCTGCTTTCATGCACATTGCTGGATCGAGATGGGGCTCAAGTAAGTTATTAGGAGGGGGAGCTATACACAGGAATTTTACTGTGTTGCATTCTCTGCCTTTAGAGCCACTTTAATAGCAGAGGGAGAAGCTGATCACTTTGTAACTTCCCCTTCACCATCCAGTCATAGGTAGCTCGGACATGACAGCCTGGGCTCAGAGGAAGTGGGTTGAATGATACTGGCTGTCAGTCAACCCAGAAGACTGAGGATATCTAGTGATGGTAGAACAGAAGTACTGTGAGCCATAGCTCCAGTCTAAAGGTGAATATTGCTTCAAAAATTGCTTGTCATTTGATTTCTTTAATGGCTATTTATTTCTATTTTTTTTTATTTAAGTTCCACCTTCATCTCTTAATATCCATAGGTATAATTATCATATTGATTTGAATGCTGACACCCTCAAAGGAACCTGTACATGATTGGTACTAACATCCCAAGGATCTTGATGTTTTTATCTGTCAATGTGTCGTTGAACTTTGAAGACTTGTTGTTTTTTGGGGCTGTTTATATGATTTTTCCATTGCAGGACAGGAACAACATGATTCAATGGTTAAACTTGATGGAGGAAAGTTCAAGATGGGAACAAATGCTCCTGATAGTAAAGATGGGGAGGGCCCAGCTAAGCAAGTCATGGTGAATCCGTTTTCTATTGACAAATATCCAGTCACCAACAAGGATTTCAGGTTAGTTTATTAATTTCTTGTTTTCAGGTTTGCTTATATTTAGAGAGATACTCCCTGCAAGTAAGGGCCCTTTTACATGTGCGGACCGGACCGTATGTCCGCATTTTCATCCATCCGTTTGCGGATGAAAACGGGACATACATTGGTCCCTATGTGATTGTGGGTGTCAGCGGATAGACATCCGCTGACACCCATAATCACCCGCCTCCGCAAAGATCCGATTTTGCGGACGGAAGAATGTCCTATTTTTTTTTTTCTCCCGTCTGCAGATCGGATCGGATGAACACAGACATACGGTCCATGTTCATCCGATCCCCCCCATAGGGGAGAGCGAAGGAAAGACAGGGCGTTCCCTGCACAGTGTGCGGGGACCGCCCTGTCAGCCGACGGCTTAGCAGGGATTTTACGGAGGATCCCCGCTGAGCTGAGGGACACACGGAGGCGGATCATTACTGATCCGCCCGTGTGAAAGGGCCCTAACAGGTTTTAAGGTGTTGTCAAAAATCCTGTGTGGATTATGGATTGTTGACTAAGTTCAGTGAATAAAAGGTATTCACTGAACTTAGTGATTTAAAATGATTCCTGCACACTTGTATAGCAGTCTGACTGTGTTTGTACATAAAACACACAGTAGACTGCTATGCTGTCATAGAGTTGGATTGGAAAATCTTTGGATGATTTCTGATAAACCATGTTAAAGGATAAGTTCACTTTTGCAACATCTTGCATGTTCCACACGTTTTTGGGGTAGAACATGTTCCAGAATCTGCAGCCTCTCCCCCTGTTCCCCTTCCCTTACGACAAGTGGGGATTTTCTTCTTGCATCTGCTGTCACTATTTAAAAACGGCACTGCCATCATTCTTTTTCATTTTACATCAGCCTCAACAATGTAGGAAAATTGCAGCCAACGCTTGTATATAATTGGGAAGTTTAATCCAAAGACTAGATGTATAAGAACAGATTCCACACATTTATTTATTACTCAGAAAGCCCTGCTTCATGCACACTTCTTCAAATGTCGTCATTATCTACAGCATGGGTCTTCAAACTACAGCCCTCCAGTGGTTCAGGAACTACAATTCCCATCATGCCTAGTCATGTCTGTGAATGTCAGTGTGTTACAATGCCTCATGGGATGTGTAGTTCTACAACAGCTGGAGGGCCGTAGTTTGAGGATCCCTGATCTACAGCCTAGTAGACTCTGTACATCTGTAAAGCCCGAAGGCTTTCACACTAAAGCGGTGCGCTAGCAGGATCGCTCCAAATGCCCTGCTAGCCGCATCTTTGGAGCGGTATAGGAGCGGGGTGTTTACCGCTTCTTCCCATTGAAATCAATGGGAAACCGCGGTAATACCGCCGGCAATGCGCCTCTGCAGAGGTGCATTGCAGGTGGTTTTAACCCTTTTTTGGCCGCTAGCCAATGCAAAAAATCGGGCCGCTATACCGCCACTGCCCCGTGTGAAAGGGGCCTTAAAGTGATATTAAAGTCTTCTTTTTTTTTTTTTCTTTTGTTTGTTTAAAAATAACAAACATGTTATACTTGCCTGCTCTGTGTAGTGGTTTTGCATAGACCAGCCCGATCCTTGCCAGCGCGTCTGGCCCTTTCCTCCTGCCAATCGCCCCCACAGCAAGCAGCTGAGCTGCTGCTCTGTGTCCATTAAGACATAGAGCTGGGGCTTGGCCCTGCCCCTTCTCTCTCCTCATTTGGCTCACTGACTAGTATTATTATTATTATTTTTTTTTTATATAATGCATCAAGATAAAAAACCTTCTGCCTTTTTAGAACCACTTTAATTATTTTTTCCAGGGAATATGTGCGAGCAACAAAATATAAGTCAGAAGCCGAATCATTTGGATGGAGTTTTGTCTTTGAAGACTTTGTGATAGAGGAGCTAAAGAAAAAAGTTACTCAGAAGTTGCAGGTATTTTTGTGCACGTTTTGGACCCATCTGTATATTTAAAATGTTTAAAAAGAAGAATAAAGTCTAATAGTACTCTCGTGGATCCTTTATTATAAATAACCAATCCACCACTATTAAAAATCGATCCGTTCCTAAAATATTAGTCAGCTCAAGGCACGTCCACATACAACTGCACATATTAATCCTCTAATCAGCCAAAACTATTAGAAAGTTAAAGTGGAGTTTCCATCCCAAATTTTTTTCATTATTGTGCTCATTAGACCTAAAAAAGTAAAAAAAATGTTTTTACTCATCTGGAAATGCCTGTTGCTATGCGGTCCCATGAAATCTGCCTTTGAAATCACCTAGGATTCTAACATCATCTCCCTCAATGCTCCTGGGAAATGTGTGTCATCATTTCCCAGGATGCAGTACGCTGTCCAATTATCACTCCCCATTCAAGACTTCCAGGAAGTAAGTGCTTGTAGGCTTCACAATGCCCACAAGCAAAATGACAACGGTGTAGACATAGTTTTATAAACTATTTTTTTTTAATATCTATGCGTATCGTAAAATAGTAAGTGACCGGATTTATATTATAAAAACGCATGATGAAAGGACATACATTTTAAAAAATGCTAATTGTGGTTGGAACTCCGCTTTAAACAGAGAATAATCCTCCTCTACTCTATTTCAAGATGAATAATACTTTCTCTTTCGTTCATGGATGGACACAGTCTTAATCTTGACAAAGTGGGTATTAGCCTTCCTTTAGGAGTGACTAGGCAGAAACTTATAGAAAGTGTTAACCACATCACACACACACACACACACCCTACAGCCCCGCATCTCGCAGATCAGTGTTTTTTTTTTTTTTTTTTTTCTGCCTTGTTAAGGAGAATACATGGCGATCAGGCTGTGCCTCTCCACATGGTCTGAGGCTACATGGGCGTCCAGTCAGGATCCAGTCGGACAATGCCACGGCGGTGGCATATGTCAACCATCAAGGAGGAACAAGAATCTCGGCTGCAAAGGTCGCTCACATCCTGAGGTGTGCAGAAAGGAGCATACCGGCCCTTTCGGCCGTATACATTCTGGGAGTGGAAAATTGGCAGGCGGACTACCTGAGTCGCCAGATGCTGGACCAAGAAGAATGGTCTCTGCACCCGGATGTGTTTCAGCTCCTTTGCCAAAGATGGGGCACGCCAGACGTAGATCTCCTGGCGTCTCGGCTCAAATCGGAAGGTATTGAGGTTTGTGGCCAGGCCAAGAGACCCTTGGGCAGACGCAACAGATGCATTGGTGGCACTGTAGAGTCAGTACTGGCTAATCTATGCCTTCCCTCCTCTAAAGCTCCAATGATCCAAATTGCTCCAGATTGGCCTCGACGTCCTTGGTACGCCGATCTAGTGCATCTAGTAGCAGACGTCCCTTGGCGTCTACCGCTGAGAGAGGACCTGCTGTCACAAGGTCCCATACTTCATCCTGATTTACAGTCGCTGGCTTTAACGGCATGGCTATTGAAAGCCAGGTAATTGAAAGACTGGGGCCTATCAGATTCTGTGATTCCTACCATAAGGAAGGCTAGGAAGTTATCCTCTAGGAGGATTTACCATTGCACTTGGAAGGCTTACTTAGCCTTTTGCAAGGAAATTAGGTGGAATTCACTGACTTATTTGGTTTACAGAATCCTGCTGTTCTTACAGCGCGGGGTGGACCAAAAGCTTGCTTTAAGTACGATTTAAGGGGCAGATATCTGCCCTGGCTGTTTTTTGTTTTTTTTTCCCCAACGACCCCTGGTGACTCACTCTTTAGTGAGAACATTTGTACAGGGGGTTCGGCATGTGGCTCCTCCGGTCTGTCCTCTGCTACCTCGTAGGACTTGAATCTGGTCCTCTCCGTGCTTCAGAAACCACTGTTTGAAGAGATTAGGGAGATTCCCTTGTTGACACTTTCTCAGAAGGTGGTCTTTTGGGTGTCTGTTACGTCAGTTAGACGAGTTTCTGAGCTGAAAGTCTTGTCATGCAAGGCTCCTTATCTGATCTTCCACAAGGATAAGGTGGTGCTGTGTCCGCAGCCTTTTTTCTACCTAAGGTCGTTTGGCCTTCCATCTCAATGAGGACATTGTACTTCCATCCTTGTGCCCTCATCTGTTGCATCCTAAAGAGGCGGCGTTGCATTCCTTCGACGTTGTCCGAGCTCTGAGAGTGTACCTATCCGCTACTGCTCTGTTCCGGAGGTCAGACTCACTATTTGTTTCGGTGGCTGGTCCCAAGAAGGGCCTAGCGGTCTTGTTGGCCACCACCTCAAGGTGGATCCGACAGACAGTGATTCAGGCTTACGCCATAAAGGGTCGGGCGCCCCCCCTTTCCTCTCACGGGGCATTCGACCAGGGCTATAGGTGCCTCTTGGGCTTTCCGACATTAAGCGTCTGTTTCCCAGGTGTGTAAGGTGGCGACCTGGTCGTCCGTTCACACTTTCACAAAATTCTACAAGGTTGATGTGAGTGCATCTTCGGATGCTTCTTTTGGCCACAAGTTTTGCAGTCGGCTGTTTAGAGTTGCAACTCAGTTGAGGAGCTCTGTTTTGTTTTGGGGTGAAGTTTATTTTTATGCTGTTCCCACCCCTCGTTTTTTTGACACTGCTTTGGGACGTCATTAAGGCTGTGTTCGTCCATGAACGAAAGAGAAAATAGGATTTTATACTCACCGTAAAATCCCTTTATCTGAGTTCATGGACGGACACAGCACCCACCCCTCCTTTTTATGTTTGTACTGCTTTTTGACGAACTGACCTGCGAGATGCAGAGAGAGGGGCTATACCCAGAGGGCCCACCCCCTGGGCTAAGCTGTAGGGGGTGTGTGTGATGTGGTTAACACTTTCTAGAAGTTTCTGCCTAGTCACTCCTAAAGGAAGGCTAATACCCACTTTGTCAAGATTAAGGTTGTGTTCGTCCATGAACTCGGAGAAAAGGATTTTACGGTGAGTATAAAATCCTATTATTACCTCTGACCTCAATAGGTCACCATAGGAGTTATTTTAAACATCACTGTTATTAGGCTGTATTCACACCTGAGCGACAAAACGCCGGACGCTTCTGCCACTAGAGGGGAGAATTCCCATTGCTGTCTATGGAGATGGTTCACATCTCATAGACGCCGAACGCCTGTCGCCTGAAAAAAAGTCCCGGACCCTTTTTTTTCAGGCGACAGTGGCGTTTTCCCATTGACAGCAATGGGAAGACTTTTGAAAAAAAAAAAAAAATTGAAAGTTTCACACCCGCGGCAAAATACGCCGCTACCGCCGAACGCGGCTGTCGTTCAGGTGTGAATGGGGTCTAAAAGTTCCAGCAAATACATCAAGTAGATATAAATGCTGAGATTGGGCTATGTGATATTTAATGTTAACACACATTTTGTTGAAACATGCTGAAAGCCCATCCTAGATATTCCAAAATACTTTGAATACTGAAGTTGGAAGACTAAATCAGTAGCAGTGGTCCCTAAGGCCTGATTCACACCTATGCATTTTTAGTGCATTTTGCAGATTTACACTACTGTCAATTTGACACGTTCTGTAGTGCAAAAAGCACTAAAAATGCATCAGGCCTGAATGCTAAGGTTGTCCAATAAAACTTGGAGGAGTAGGAGATACTTTCCATAAACTAGCATGGATTCATGTGAATTTAAAGGGGGTACAAAAGCAGGTTTGACAAAACCATTTCCTGCCATGACAGCTTATGGCTCATAGAACTCATAGGCATAATATGTTCACCTGATCAAGCTGAAAATGACTGGCTTCCTGACTTTCATCTAAAGTTTCATCTAAAGTCTGAGGGTAGCTAAGTTAATAGTTTAATCTTCTGACTGGCAGTAATGTATCCAATACATTGTGGCTTTTCTAGGTACAGTAGTTAACTAAATGTTATAGTAAGGGACAAAACAAGTTAATGGCTATTTGTGAGTGATTCCCTAGAACTACAGAAGGAAAGGTTTTGTGAATGAATGACACAGCTGTGCAGAGCCCCACACAACCACGCTGGTTTTAAATTGTGACAGCAGGTGCAGGGAAAAGATCCTTCATCTGCTGTCATGGGTTAGGAAAGGGATTGGGAGGCGCAGGGACTGGTATATAGTAGGGTTGTCCCGATACCACTTTTTTAGGACCGAGTACAAGTACCGATACTTTTTTTCAAGTAGTCGCCGATACCGAATACCGATACTTTTTTTTAAATGTCATGTGACCGTTTTCAAACCACAATACAGACTAAGGATATTTTCTTTAGAATTATGAAGAACTGGTACATCGTGGTGTGGGGCTGTTTTTTAGCATACGGTACTGGAAAACTACATATCATTGAAGGAGTGATCACTGCCAGTGCCACCTATCAGTGCAGCTCATCGGTGCCAGTGCCCAAAAGTGCAGCTAGCCAGTGCCACCTATCAGTGCAGATTAGTGCATCAGTGCAGGGAGGCAGCTTATTGGTGCATCTCATCAGTGCCACCCAATCAATGCCAGTGCCACCTATCAGTGCCATCCATTTATGAGTGCCATTCAATCAATGCCAGTGCCATCCAATGGCACTGCAGCTGACTGGACATGTGGATTTATTATATAGCGGTCGTCGGCCGGCCGCCGGGCCCTGGTGAGAGAATTAAGTTTGGGCCTATATTATGATGGGGGCCTGGAGCTGCAGCTCCATCAGCCCCACAGTTAATCCGGCCCTGCCTCTATGCACCGCTCGATGTCACAAAAAAAAAAAAAGTATTCTATTTTGGTATCGGGAGTATTTGCACGAGTACGAGTACTAGCGCAAATACTCGGTATCGGTCCCGATACCGATACTGGTATCGGTATCGGGACAACCCTAGTATATAGTAACATATGAAACCCTAAGTACAGGTGAAACATGTTACTAAAGGTGAACTTGGCCTTCAAGCTCACAAAAATTTAAATTGTAGGTTTCCAACTTATTTGATTACTGACCTTTTTGTTTTATTTATTTTTAACATAGTCCGCACCATGGTGGCTTCCTATAGAAAAGGCATTTTGGCGCCAGGTAGGAGTTTCTTCTAATTTTGTTGTTCTCCAGGCTTTTTCTTTTATAATACCATTTTCTGTATTTCTTTATAATGTTTACTGTGTTTGGGTCGTCTTAACACATACAAGTAAAATCTTTATGTACACCTATGATGTCTATTTTCACCTACGGTATGATCTACAATATATTGCTATACTATACACACTGGGGCATGTTTATGGAAAGTGGTTTGTGCGTTCTTGTTTTCATAAAAAGGATTTTATTGTTTGGCGTGGGCAGCCTTAATAATGTTCATTAACCACTTAAGACCTGGACCCATATGCAGGTTAAGGACCTGGCCCCTTTTTGCGATTCGCCACTGCGTCGCTTTAACTGACAATTGCGTGGTCGTGCGACATGGCTCCCAAACAAAAGTGGCGTCCCTTTTTTTTTTTTTTTTTTTTTTTTTTTCCACAAATAGAGCTTTCTTTTGGTGGTACTAAACAAAAATAGAGCGACAATTTTGAAAAAAATTCAATATTTTTTACTTTTTGCCATAATAAATATCCCCAAAAAATATATAAACATTTTTTTTTGTTTTTTTCCCTCAGTTTAGGCTGATACGTATTCTTATTTTTCTCGTGACTGCGCCATTATGGCGGACACATCGGACACTTTTGACACATTTTTGGGACCATTGTCATTTTCACAGTGAAAAGTGCTATAAAAATGCACTGATAAAGTGTGACAATGGCAGTGAAAGGGTTAACCACTAGGGGGCGCTAAGGGGTTAAGTGTGCCCTAAGGGAGTGATTCTTACTGTAGGGGGGCGTGGTTGGACATGTGAGGTCACTGATTGTCGTTCCCTATGACAGGTAACAGACGATCAGTGACAAGCCACAGAGAAGAATGGGGAAGGTTTTTTTACACTCACCTCTCCCTGTTCTTCAGCTCCTGTGACCAATCGCGGGACACCGGCGGCGATCAGGTCCGCGGGCTTTGTCACGGAGCTTCGGACTGTGTCGCGCGCGGGTTCTTAAAGGTGACGTGCCTGTGCCCAGCCGTGCCGTTCTGCCAACGTATATCGGCGTTAGGTGGTCCTTAAGTGGTTAATGATATAGTTGCCTCATTATATCAGAATAGTTTTCCCTCCATACACCCTTGATATCCCCCAGCATCATTATTCCATCCATGTAGTACCCCCTTTTCCAGCGGAGATACAGTGCATGTAAAATGTTGTCTTTGTTCACCTCCAGCACTGCACTCACCTATACCAAGCAGGCAGAAGGAGGGGTCTCTGGAGGAAGCATCCCTCTGGGCATTCCAAACCTTTTGGTGCAAACAGTGCTGGACAGCTGGGCTTACCATGACACCATCCGCAATGCATTCAAGCTGCATGGGGCGGGTCAGAACATCACTGGTGCTTTAGGCCTGCCCCTCCATGCTGGCTGTAAAATAATCGGTATGATTCTGCACAACGCGGCGCACCACTGCCAGCCTGTCTCCCTTGTGTTTTCATCACTCTCAGCGCCATCATGGGGCCCCCAATTTTGGAGCAGTGTGGGCTCAAGGACCAGCTGCTTTGGGGTAATTGCAGGGGCCCCTGGGCAGTGCCCAGGTGTGCCCGCTCATTAAGACAGCCCTGCTTCCATGGTATATATAATGCCTTGGAAATTATTTTGTACCCTTCTCCTGATTGATACCTTTTAACAATGAGTTCCCTCTGATGCTTTGGAAGCTCTCCGCGAACCATGGCTTTTGCTGTAGGGTGCAACTAAGAAAATGTCAGGAAAGACCTACTAGAACAGCTGAACTTTATTTGGGGTTAATAAGAGGCACTTTAAATAATGGCAGGTGTTTACTGAATCCTATTTAACCACTTCAGCCCCAGAGGATTTGGCTGCCCAATGACCGGGCCATTTTTTGCGATTCGGCACTGCATCGCATCTTTTCTTTTTCTACATTAAAGGTTGAAAAAGTTTTGAAATTATTTATCTTTATCTCATTATTATTATTTTTTTTTTATTTTTTTACATCACATAAACCTGACATTTTAACAGGGGTGTGTAGACTTTGTATATTCACTGAATATGCTCATGTTCTTTTCCAGCCAGCAGGGCCAGGCTCAGGGATCAAGGAGAAGCTTGAATACCCAGTGCTGCACGTCAGCTGGAATGATGCACAGTCCTTTTGTAAGTGGAGGGGGCAAAGACTGCCTACAGAAAAAGAGTGGGAGTTTGCTGCACGTGGGGGTCTTAAAGGTATGAGATTATATATATATATATATATATATATATATATATATATATATATATATATATATATATATATATATATATTTATATATATTATTTTTTTTTTAAATACACAAGCTAAATGTCTATCGCTGTTAAAAAATGAAAAATATGGCAATGTGTTTTACTGACAGGCAACACCTACCCATGGGGGAATCTTTTTCAGGAAAATCGAAGCAATCTTTGGCAGGTAATATCGTACGTTAACAGTAAACTTGTTTATTTTCATCATTTTGCTCTCTTCACAAATTTTTTTTTTTTTTTTTTTTATTGTAAATGCAAAAAATTTTAATAAAACTTTATTGGGGCAAGATGCTCCATCTCCGTTTAGACTGCAGTCATTGCCATAGGGTAGTTGTCTTTTTCTAATCTGTCAGATATTTATATATTAGGCAAAGGAGAGGATGGCAAGAAGGGCAGTGGATAGGACATGTCTCATCTTTCTTTCTTTTGCTATGTATTGAGTTGCTAAGGAGCAGGTGTCAGGAAGTAGAAAGCTGTGATAGAAATGGGTTGTAGGTCAGAGGAAGGACAGTAGGTGAGTCCAGGTCCAGGTGCTACTTCAACAAGAAAATTCACAGCATGAGCTGATAAATGTAAAGATAACCACATCTTTTTCAGTCCCAACTGGTCAGCTTGGAAACTTGTGCTGATTTACCAAAGGAAAGCCTGTCAGGCTAAGTTTTTTTATTTTTTTTTTATTTCCCGGCACTCTAGTTCAAATTTTGTTCTCTGCTCTCTTTGAGCCTGTAAGTTATCCTGCATTTTTTTTTTTTTGCTGGCACTGGGCAGAAATATTCTGACAGTCAGCATTTACCTGATTCATAAAATGTAGACTATCATCTGGTTATAATGTCTTGTTCGGTTTTTTTTTTTTTTTCACACTGGTGCGACAAACGCTCTGACATTGGCAGCTCATGACGTGTGAAAATCAATGTTTCCCTATGGGAGCCGTCTTTACTAGTCCGACACAAGTCGGTCCGACTTTGAAAATGCTCCCTGGACTACTTTGGTCCGACTTTAATCGTACTTCAGCCCATTGAATATCACACAAAAGTCGGATCGCCATCTTGCATGATTCGACTTTGGCATGTGACTTGTGCTCCGATGATCTTGAGGAGGAACTTGATGCCAAATTTTAAATAAAAAACAGGCATGAGTTCCCCCTTAAAAGAGCACACCAGGCCCTTTGGTTTGGTATGGATTTTAAGGGGAATCCCCTATGCCGAAATCCATACCAGACCCTTATCCGAGCATGCAGCCTGGCCAGTCAGGAAAGGGGGTGGGGACGAGCGAGCGGCTCCCCCTCCTGAACCGTATCAGGCCGCATGCCCTCAACATGGGGGATGGGTGCTTTGGGGCAGGCCCCAAAGCATCTTGTCCCCATGTTGATGAGGACAAGGGCCTCTTCCTGACAACACTGGCCATTGGTTGTCGGGGTCTGTGGGTGGGGGGCCTATCGGAATCTAGGAGCCTAGCAGATGAGGGTCTGGCGTAGGGGGTTCCCCTTAAAACCCATAACAGACCAAAGGGCCTGATATGCTCTTGGAGGGGGGACTCATTATGTTTTTTATTTAAAATTTGGCGTAGAGTTCCCCCTCAAGATTCAAACCAGAGACAGTGCCTGGCATTGTCGGGGGATCGAAGTCAGACTTTAAGTCGCAGGGCAAAGTCAGATCCAAATTAGTACGACTGTCGTATCAGTGTGAACCCAGCCTCAAAGTGTTGACTGTGAGAGCACTAAATCCATCAGCTGGTTCTAATATTTGTATCAGAGGGCAGGCAATTTATCACTGCCCATTACCATGAGTGGCTCAAGTTATAACATGACAGGTGTGATCATGATGAAAATTGAGTTTGTAGTGTTATAGAAATGTAGTTTCTATTATAGGGTAAGTTTCCAAGCCGGGACTCGGCAGAGGATGGTTATCATGGGGTTTCTCCAGTAACAGCATTTCCTGCACAGAATGCTTATGGTAAGTAGTCTTTTATATTTCTATATTTTTTTTTCAGTACTGTAGATTTTGTGTTAATAGACACATATTTATTTCTCAAATGTAAGGGCTGGTTTATACTAGAATGTGGTATGGGAAAGGCGTGTTCTGTGAGCAGTTCCCGCATTGCAGGTGAACACACTGCCTTGTTTTGTTAATGGCACCTCATACACAGATTACAGTTGTATGCAGTGCGTTTTTTTTGTGATCGGGTGTGTTTTGCAGCCCATTTAAATGAATAGGGTGTCAAAAAAAGCACTGCACAGGAATTCATATGTTCCCGTTGCAATCCTGATGTGAACCGGCCCATAGTTTTTTTTTCTCAAATGTCTTTACAGTAGACTTGAGCAAACATGTTATTGTTTGACAGCAATAATATGTTTAAAAGAGTCCTCTTGGCCTCTTGTCAGCTAAAACATAAAGCAGAATATCCGATGCTTTTGCATGATCGTGCTGTAAATATATGCAAACTTAATGCAGTAAAAATATTTTATGGCTAAATTCTCAATGGGCAAATTAATTCTCTGCAAACCTGATAGCCTAAATATGTTTATCATCACATTCCTTTTCCCTGGGAGCAAAAGGCATATGTGAATTTGATCATCCCAGCAGTGTTTACTTACTGTTGGTGATGCGGATCATATACTTCATTCATGCATGACGCCACATAGTACTGTAGATGGAGTTTAATTTTGTAGGGAACAAATTGATACAGGTTTCAGATAGGTGTGTGTTGTTTTTTTTTTAAGATTTAGACCTGCCTGCACTGATATGCAAAAGAACGCAGGGAAAAAAGCAAAAATGGAACCTATTCATTAGGTCCAACTCATTAAAGAGGGCAGAGAAAAGGAACTGTACTGTGTTATTCTGCAACCAGTGAGTCTCTTCCTCTCTTTGGCAAGGAAAGTTCTGCATTGTTTCGGCCAGTATGAAATATTTCCCTGCCTCCTCTAGGGAACTTGCCACTGGCAAAGTGCCTCTCTTGACATGATTGCAAGTGTAACATAACTTTACTCAAACCTATTTATGATTGCCCAATCATGTACCAGCAAAGTTCAAAATGGATATTTTGGATGGAGATAAAAGTTCTTTGGGGTAACACAGTTGTTGACCGCAGAGGACTTTAACATGGTTTGTTTCTACCATGAAACATTTAGCTGTTTTAATGAGGTTATATTTTACTTTGTCAGGTTTGTATGACCTGTTGGGAAACACCTGGGAATGGACATCTACGGAATACAAAGTACCTAAAGGGTCTGCTACACATGGTGGACAGAAGATGTATGTATTACGTGGGGTTTCTTGGATCGATACCCAGGATGGTTCAGCCAATCATAAAGCACGTGTTACCACTAGGTAAGAATTGTATATTCCTCAATATAAAACAAAGCCTCCCCAGTTAGTTCTACACCTATCAAAAAATACTAATTCTGGTGTGATGCTAGACCATAAATACAAAAGACTGAAAAATAGGAGTAACCATGTACTCCGGAAATAACTATGAATCTTTACTATCTTTATTATTGAAAAAAATCATAGAACACTTACTAACCATCCATTGTTTTGTTAAGAAGAATTCTAGATCTGCAATTAAACACCCATGGGGACTCCCACATCCTGCAAAAAATGCTACTTGACTGCAATAGTACTGCTCAAAATAACTGTTACAATCCACAAATGCATGTGTCCTCCACAGAACAGAATCTTCCACATGACTGTATCCATTTGTCATGTTTCTGTCATTCATATTACCCAGACACAGGAAGGATACATTGTCCATCTCTACTTTGTTGATACAACTATGGGATTGCACACATATATTGAGCATTCCTTGGGCAGATTTATTATTTCCTTCATCTTTACACCACACCTCCTAATGCTTTGGATATCAAGCCCATCAGTTTTCATCAACATGTATACATAATCAGGTTCATATGGAATTGGACAGGTAATTGCATATTGGTGAAGTTGAAAGCCTTAAGCAGGATCTTCCTTTCTATGCAGGGGGCTCCTGACGATTCTCTACACCAGGGGTGTCAAACTCAATTTAATTGTGGGCCGCATTATGATTGCCCTCAAAAGGGCCAGTTGTATCTGCATCCCCTCCCCTTACATTAGATGTCAAGAGCCACCCCACCATCAGAAGTTGAGTCGCCCACTCTCCCTTACATCACAGTGCATTCCACTTTCATTATGCTGCTGCTGGGAAGCAGCTGGATGCATTGCTTAAAAGCAGAAAGTAAGGGTCTTGAGGAGGACCAGAGGAGGGCTGGAGCTCTCCTGCAGCTTCAGGAGAGGTGCGAGGGCCACATGAAATGGCCTGGAGGGCCGGATTTGGCCTGCGGGTCCTGTGTTTGACACCTGTGCTCTACACAGATATACTGTAACTTGCTTGTTGTCTCCCATATGTTATATTCTACTTCAGGGTGGTTTTATGAAATGGAGCCACAGTTACTTGGCTTCTCTAGACACTGCTCTAATATCTCTAAAAATAATTTTACAAGCTCTTCCTTCTGAGCAGAATATGATCGCGTTACTCACACTTGCATAATGAAACCTCATGTACCCACTGTTGTCACAAATCTGCTTATTTAAAAAAAAAATTGTGCTAATGGAATCATTCAGCAAGCTCTTAAATCCAGACCCTTTATGATCATGCTCCCCACAGTTCATCCTTTAATGAGAGCACATTGAGAACACATAATACTGTTGACCTGGTTAAGCCAAATCGATCACACTCAAGATCTCTTCTTAAATGACCAGCCACCATCCCATTAATGAAATTGAGAAGATATGCAGTCCCCTATCTGCTGTATTCAAACTTCATATTTCTGTGCTTGGTATTGAACCACCCATGTGCATACAGACTGACGCATCATACTGCCATCTCCTCTTGGCGTTGGAGAACCCAGCAGACATACTGTGCATCAATACATTACACCCATAATCTTCATCAGACTTGTATTGTGGCACATAAATTGGTGTAACTTTCACTTAAAGCGGAGCTCCACCCTAAAGTGGAACTCCCGCTGATCAGAACCCTCCCCCCCTCCGGTGTCACATTTGACACCTTTCAGGGGGGAGGGGGGTGCAGATACCTGTCTAAAGACGGGTATTTGCACCCACTTCCGGCCACAAGGTCTCGGGCAGACTGCGGGTAGGACGTCACCTTACGTCCTCCCCCCGTTGTGCTCTGGGAACACTCAGCTCCCAGAGCACAGCGGGAGCCAATCAGCAGGCGCAGCGCAATTCGCGCATGCGCCGTAGGGAACCGGGTAGTGAAGCCGGAGCGCTTCACTTCCTGGTTCCCTTACTGAGGATGGCGGGGGGAGCAGCAGAGTGACGAGCGATCGCTCATCCTCTGCTGCGGACGGCGCTGGACTCCTGGACAGGTAAGTGTCCTAATATTAAAAGTCAGCAGCTGCAGTATTTGTAGCTGCTGGCTTTTAATTTTTTTTTTTTTTTTTTTTTTTTCATGGCACATCCGCTTTAAATAGTTTGAAAACAAATATTATATTAGTTGTGTTAGTGTTATTTCCTGGATTGATGCATTCTTATGTTCGATAGCTTTTGTAACTATATGCAGTTTAATGCCATATCATGGCCAATTTATATATGTACATTGTGTGTGTGTTGACACTAGTTACTAACATCCACGCATATTCACCCTGCTGCTAGACTTCCATACATCACTCTCCAGTAGACAATGAACAGTCATTTGTTTTTGTTTTTTTGTTTTATTTGGGGGATATAACTTGGTTGAGAAAAGGGTATGGGATGCCCATAGAACAGATTACATTTGCCATGTTATAGCAGTTGTGCTTTAAACTGGAAATGGTCATGGTGACGTTGCTGATTAAACTTGAAGAATTGTTATAGTAGCTGCGCTTTGCATATACTGAATAGTGCACTTAGAAAAATTATGTATTATACCCTTGACAGACTTTACACTTCTACACAAGCTCCTGCAGACTGTTACTCCCAGGACTCTTCTCCTCCTGCACAAACTTCCCTGTCACAACGTTGGTTTTTCCGCCCCATCATCTTGAAATGTACTAGACATCACTCTGAATAATCCCTAGTTGTTGCTGAATTGTGATAGACCAGGGGCCTGCTGTACCCCTACTTGGCGGCCTAGTTACTTTATTAGAAATAAATGGTTGGTGGACTACTGATCCCAGCCAGTCTGACTTGTAAGTCCTGAGTCCTCCAACTGCAGCGACTTTACACAAAACCCCACACTCTCTCCTCTGGCCTTGCACCCAGCTCCCCTGGCATGCCTCTTCCAGATATCCACTGTGCCTCACTCACCGATCTCCTCCTGCAAGTCCTTGATGAAGAATTTACCCAGACATGCGTACCGACTGCTTCAACTCCTTTTCCAGGACACCTCTCGGCCGTGTAAGGAGAGGCTCCGGAGCTCCTCTGCTGAGGCCGGCACCCCCCCCCCTCCTAGATGGGGATGGGATCTCCTGCTCCAGTCTAACACTCCATTCTTCACTTCACCCCCAGCCGACAACTCCTCCTCAGCAGGCTGACTGTGAGTATATGTAGGAGGCCTGCCCCCTGCCAATCCTAGTTGGGGATTGGTCAGGGCTCCTCGCATGTACTCCATGCCACTCCAACTCTCAGCCCTGCCCCTCTTCCAGAACATTCTCACTGAAAGTAGATGACGTGCCTAAGAGCTGAAGCACATGTCAGTCACACTCACTGCAACACTAACCACTCCCTGCCCCCAGATCAAAAACAAACAGGCCTAGCGTCATTAGGGCTGTTTAAATTTACCTGTGCTGACAGAACCTCAAACACTACACCTCTGTCACCTACATATGGTAGAGGGTGGACAGTCATGTATTGTTAGGTTTGCAGTTGTGCCTTACTCAATCCATTTTCCGAAAATGGATTGAATAGTGCTCTTTGAGATGTTCAAAGCTTGGGATATATATATTTTTTTTCATGACCTATCCCTGCTTTAAACTTCTTCACAACTTTATCCCTGATCTGTCTGGTTTGTTCCTTGGCCTTCATGATGCTGTTTGTTCACTAAGGTTCTCTAACAAACCTCTAAGGGCTTCACAGAATAGCTGTATTTTTACTAAGATTAAGATGTAAAATTTTGCACCCCAAGTTAAAGATGCAGTGGCCGTTCCATGTGAATAGCCCAGTCCGGCTGTTATTTTACAGTTCAGGAGGGCAGTAAAACAGAGTCTCTGCTGCCAGTTTGAAAGAGACCCACTATTATTTCTTGTGCCAGTTGTGTTTTTTTTATTTATTTATATATATGTATGTATGTATGTATGTATGTATGTGTGTGTGCGCTTACAGACCTTCCCAGGTTAAAAATTAACAGAATTAAGTTCGGCCCTCCACAATAGTCCCAGTTTTTTATGTGGCCCTGAACAAAGATTAATTGCCCACCCCTGATGTAGATTTACCCTATTTGTCCTGGTGAGTTGTGAAATCTTCCAGTGAGGAGGGAGATCTGTTATGGTGACAATTGTCTAAGAGGGGTATTCCAGTAACTTTATGGAGCTTTCCTCCTACTTCTTCCAAGGACACAGACCGCAAACAACAAACTGATGGATTTGAAAGTGGTTGTAAAGCTTATTTTTAGGGTTGCACCGATACTGGTATCGGTACCGATACTAGGCATTTTCGCAAGTATCAGTACTCGCGAAAATGCTCTGATACCCTAACCCGATACCGGAAGTGACGTGAACTGGACACATCAGTCGCAGCCTGTCGGCTACATCTGCTAGGATCGGGGCTTTGTGATAGCTTGTCTCCCTGCGTGCAGTGATAAGGGAGATGCTGGCGTTCCAGCTAGTGCGGGATGGAGCATTGGAAGGTATTCACTTTATCTGACCTGACCCTGATGCCTGGATGCTGACGACCCCTGGATGATCTGGCTGCAGAGAGGAAGCTTGCAGTGGGGGATGTCTGTGCAAGAGACGGCCAGGTACTTCACATTTAGTACAACAATGGTAAGGCATGGGATGAGAAGATGAAGGCAGTAGAGGAGGTGTGAGCACGAGTCAGAGCTGAGGGGGTGGATGAGGGATCTTGTGATTGACAATACAGTGGAAAGGAGTGGTGGAGGAAAACTGGACCCTGCACTCTGCATGTAACGTGCTTGGACCCTGCACTCTGCATGTAACGTGACTGGACTCTGCATGTAATGTGCCTGGTCCCTGAACCCTGCACTTTGCATGTTAACATGCCTGGGCAGGCAGGAACAAAGATGGTCTCTGGACAGCCGCACTCTGAACAAATTGTAGCCTTTTATTAAAAGGACAGCACTACAAGTCACAGCAAAATAAAACCTGACTGATGACGCGTTTCGCACTGAAACACGTGCTTGGACCCTGCACTCTGCATGTAACGTGCTTGGACCCTGCACTCTGCATGTAACGTGCTTGGACCCTGCACTCTGCATGTAACGTGCTTGGACCCTGCACTCTGCATATAACGTGCATGAACTTTGCCCTCCAAACCCCTTATACTGTGCCCATCAGCTGCCACCTCTGTTCCCATGTCTCCCAATGACCCTCCCATCCCCACCATCTTCCCCTAGTGATTACATCACAGCCGTTTTCCATCTCAACTCTCCCGACCCGCAATCCCTATTTCACCCCACACTCAACTGCCCTGCCCTCACTAACCCCTTTAACTTGTAGTATGCGCCTATTCAGCAATTCCAAGTTAAAGTATAGCTAAAGGAAAAACTATTTTTTTCTATTGGATAGGATAGAGTGGAGGGGGATTAGAACACCTGTCAGTTTTTATTTCTGTCTGCGTCGTTAGAGGTTCGTTCACTGTTCAAGGTAAAAGAATATCCCAAATTTTGGGTTGTCCCCAGAACAGGAATATAAAGAAATCAACCAAAGGGGACACTAGTTCTGGTTGTCCTGGTAACAACCATGGATTACTTCAATTGTAGGGACTTCCTCTCGCTTCTAGTGGCTATAGCACAGAAAATAAAGGGAAATGCTCCCGATGGGAAAGAAATAGCAAAGAACGTGACATGGGTTATATCCCTCCCTTTTTCTATCCAAAATGGGCCTTTTTAGTTCTACCTTACCCATTTGATTACTTGGCACAGTGGCTAAGTCGTTTAGCACTTCCGCCTTGCAATAAGTAGATCATTGGTTCAAATCCTGACCATCACTCTACGTGCCTGGAGTTTGCATGTTCTCCCTGTGCCTACGTGGGTTTCCTCCCACACTACAAAGATATGTTGGTAGGTGAATTGGCTCCTCTCTAAATTGTCCCTAGTACATGAAGGAACCTCATCATACAATACACATTCTGAAAGGATGTATGTCAATGTAAAGTGATTTAAATGAGTAATATATGTAAAGCACTGTGTGTCCTGTCAGCACTGTATAGACATGTGTAAGTAAAAAATCCGCTGTACACCTGTGATTACGTCGGCAGAATGGCACGGCTAGGCACAGGCACGTTGCCCTTTAAGTGTCCAGCCGTGGTTCGCGACCCGGTCCGAAGCTCCGTGACCGCAAAACTGATCGCCGCCGGTCTCCCGCGATCGGGTCACAGGAGCTGAAGAACGGGGAGAGGCGAGTGGAAATGCACCTTCCCCGTTGTTCTCTGTGGCAGTGTCACTGATCGTCTGTTCCCTGTTATAGGGAACGATCAGTGATGTCACACCTACAGCCACGCCCCTCTACAGTAAGAATCACTCCCTTAAGGCACAATTAAAGGGGTTGTAAAGGGAAAAAAATGTTTTCCCTAAATAGCTTCCTTTACCTTAGTGCAGTCCTCTTTCACTTACCTCATCCTTCCATTTTTGCTTTTAAATGTCCTTATTTCTCTTTCGTTCATAGACGGACACAGCATTCTTTGACATTAGGGTTATATCCGCTTTCACTAGGAGAGTTTAGGCAGAAAAAAAGCACTTAAAGTGTTAACAAACACAAACCTTAGTGCAGCTCCTCCCAGGGGGCGTGGCCCCCCCGGTATAACCCACACCCTGCTCTAACAGCCTCAGTTTTTTCCTGCCTAACGTCAGGAGAGTCAGGCACTCTGGAGTTCCTGTACTCTGGAGATTTTTTTCTTGCAATTTTCTCGCTTTTTATTATTTTGTTCCTGCATTTTTTGGAATCCTGTGATTCTTCTATCAACAGCCGACTGGGTGACAGGCTGGGTCCTCGGCCCTTGTAGTCCCCCCAGGTTCGGCCTTCGAGCGTGTGCCGGCCCTCAGCTCAGCTTTGGGACGTCCACGACAGACCCCATTGCTCCAGGGGCGGCCGGGGAACTTCGGTTCTAGGGCACACATATGACCGGTCTCTATGGCCTTGTCACAGTGTGTCTGGCCGACAGCCATGCCGTTTAGCGGACGTTGGATCTGTCTGGGATACCTCCAGCCGGTGGTCGCAGGACGGGTAAGTAGTGGCCTCTTGCTCAGGTAAGTGGTCTGGCTGGAATTTTCCCCTGGGGAGGTCGACTGAGGGTTTGCCCTGCTTTCCTCTCTCCCTTTTTTCCTCTCCCTCCTTCCCAGTTTCTGGGTGACGGCCGTGAGGTGGGGGCCCCGCTTGGGGGGCTCAGTCTGACCTGGGGGCTGCTACTGCTGTGGGTGCTGTGTTTTTCTTTGCTGCCATATGTGCGGAGGGGGTCCTGTGGGCCTGTGTACTGCGTGTGTCACTGGGGCTTTGCTGTGTGTTTTTTTTTTTTAAAAAAACGCCGTTTTCGGGCGCCATTTTGCCGCTGACGGCGGTGTTTTATGGCGCAGTTGTAATTGCGGCGGCCATTTTCTCGGAGCCCGCAGACATATCGGCGGCCATCTTGATACAGCTCTTGTGCCTAGGATGACGGCGCGTACGGCTCTGCACATTTTCCTTTTGGATGGCGCGGCACAGGCAGCGTTTTTGGCTCTCGGCAGCGGCGGTCTGGTCGGACGGTAAGTCCTCCGGGGGGGGGGGTTTCCCTGTTCTCTGTGGCGGCTGGGGGGATGTCCTGTGGAGCCTGCCAGTACTAGGGGATGTTAACCCTTAGTGTCCCTGTTCCTGCGGCCTCCAGGGATGCTGTGCTGGCAGTCCCTGAGGCGTTTTGGGTCAGGATGGGAGTGTTGGAGGGATGTGGGAATTGCACTTGTTCCCCCCTCTGCCTCTCTCTGGGTATTTTTTCTGACAGGGAATCAGGCCTCGCTGAGGCGTCTGGTTTTGTTTTTTTGTCAGTAGCTGCTGGCTGAAGTCCACACGGACTGTGAGGATGGCCCTGTTTCAGGGTCAGCACTTGATGGTGCTGTTGTTGGGGCTCTTAACACTGCGGTGCGGGTTACCATGGTTGGCTATGGTGGTTTCGGAGGTGGCATCAGTGGTGTCAGTCCCTTTTGGGTTCCGTGCCGCCCCGCACCGCAATATGTGTTTTTTCCTTGTGTTCCATGTCTGGAATATGTTGTGCAAGGATTGGGATCAGTCGCAGGGTACAAAATGCTTTGCGGTCTGTCCCCTCTTTTTTGGGGAGGATTCCTGTATCAGGGTGTCTCTGATTGTTATCATAAAGGATGCCACGGGCGGTGTGAGCACTCTGCTCCCGCAATCTAAAAAAGGGTAGGTGCCTCACTGTAGGCGAGGGCCCTCATTTACTGTTCCCCATGCGTTTTTTGGTTTTCGCCCGCCAAGTGCGGCAGGAAAACATTTTCAGGGGGCTAGGACGTCCACTGAGGACACAGGCGCCCCCGGTGCCGCAAGCCTGCTTCCGCTTGGAGGTTTGCCTCCGCTCGCATCTCGGGTGGGGGGCTGGCTCCGCGAATTCGCGGCTCGGTGGAGGTCTCTCCTCTCTGACCGTTGGGGTTGCGAGGTAGTTTCCTCTGGGTGCGAGACAGGATTTCTCTCTTGTCTACCAAACAGGTTTTTTCCCTCCATCCTCTGGCTCGCCGGGTGGCTCTGTCAGGGGCTGTCCAGGATCTTCTGGTCAGGGCAGTGATTGTGCCAGTTCCCTCGTGGAACAGGCTCCGGGGTTTTTCTCCAATCTGTTTTGTGGTCCCCAAAGGAGGACGGGGTCCGTCCAATCCTGGGCCTCAGGCCCTTGTTTGTTTTTTTGTAAAAGTGCAAACTTTCAGGATGAGGTTTTTCTGGCATCCTTGGATGCCGTGAACGCGTACCTGCATGTTCCCATATGCTCAAAGCACCAGAGTTTCTGGACTTTGCGGTCAGGGAGGACCATTTTTCATTGTGGCCCTCCCGCTCGGCTTGGTGTCGACACCACAGGTTTTCACAGAGGTGCTCGTTCCGATACTGGCCCGGCTGTGGCAGCGGGGATTTGTTATTGTGGGATGTCTGTACAACATTCTCCTACGAGCTTCCTCGAGCTCTGAATTAGTGGAGCCATGTCTGTCACGTGTCAGACTCTCCAAGAGTTTGGCTGACTTCTGTTTTGTCCAGACGTCAGTGTTGGTCCCGTCTCAGGGACTGGAATTCCTGGGACTAGTCCTGGATTCCGCCGGGGCGAAAAAAATGTTCTCCTAACGGAAAGAATTCAGACTCTGCAATCTGCTGGGCAGCAGTTGTCGACCTAGTAGTGGTCATCTCTGCGATTCTGCATGAGGGTGCTGGGTCTGACGGTGGCCTCTGTCGAGGCGGTTCCGTATGCCAAATTCCACGCCAGGGTGCTACAGAGGGAACTGCTGTCTCGTGGGGACAAGCTTCCGTCATCCCTGGATTACCAGGTTCAGTTGAGTCACCTGGTCCCTGGTGTGGTGGCTGACTTTTCCGGTGCTTCGGGCTGGAAAGGCATTTCTGCCATGTCACTGGACGGTGGTCGCAACGGATGCCAGCCTCTCCGGTTGGGGAGGGGTGTTTTTGGGGCACCCAGTCAGCCCTGTGGCGCTGGACTCAGGTGGAGTCCCACCTACCAATCGGTGTTCTGGATCAGGCTTTGCCTTGCCTGGTGGTCCCTGGATCTACAGGGCTGACCATTCAGGACCCTGTCTGACAACGCTGTGGCGTACGTCGACCATCTGGGAAGCACACGGAGTTCTGTTGCAGCGACGAGGGTCGCGCACATCCTTCGGTGGGCCGAAAGGTCCGTTCCGGCTCTATCGGCCGTGTACATTCCGGGAGTATGGAATTGGCGGGCCGACTCCTGAGTCGGACTGCGCTAGACCAAGGAGAGTGGTCTCTCCACCCGTAGGAGTTTTCAGTGTCTGTGCCGAAAGTGGGGCACTCCATGCGTGGACCTTCTAGCGTCCCGCCTCAACCGGAAGGTGCCATGTTTTTTTGGCCAGGTCAAGGGACCCATGGGCAGACGCGTCAGGCGCGTTGGTGGCTCCTTGGGGTCACTGTCGCCTACTTTAAACCTTCCCTCCTCGGTAGCTTCTTCCTCGACTGCTGCGCAGAGTGGAAGCCGAGGGAATTCTATCAATCCTGATTGCCCCAGATTGGCCGCGTCGCTCATGGTACGCGGACCAGGTGCGTCTGGTGGCACACCCCCTAGCGTGTTCCCCTGGGGGTTGATCTTCTGTTACAGGGTCCGATCATCCACCCTGTTTTTTACAGCCACTGGCTTAGCGGCGTGGCTGTTGAGAGCCTGGGGCTGTGGGCCCGAGGCCTATTGGGCTCAGTGGTCTCTACCGTGCTGCCTGCACGGAAGTCTACCTCACGTAGGTTTTACATCATACGTGGAAGGCCTGCATCTCTGTGTGTGAGGAGATGAAGTGGCACCCTCGGACATACGTGGTGTCCAGGATTCTGCTGTTTTTTACAGCAGGGAGTGGATCAGGCTCTCGCCTTAAGTACGGTTAGGAGTCAGTTTTCTGCTCTGGCTGTTACTTTCGATGAGCCTTGGCGTCGCACTCCTTGGTGCGTACGTCTGGTCTGGGGGTCTGGCATGTGGCCCCTCCACTACCCCCATGGGACTTGAATTTAGTCCTTTTGGTTCTTCTGGATGCTCCCTTTGTGGACATTCGGGAGGTTTTTTGTTGACTGTCACGAGACGGGAGCAGGTTTAGCTCAGCGCTAGAGTACCTGCCCTTCATGCATTTGACTCTGGGTGCTAGCCCAGGAAGGTCTGCGTCACGTGGCCATGGCTCAGCGTGGGCATTTCCACTGTGATTTTTTCTGGTAGCAATTACCTCGATCAGACGAGTGTTTGTCTGTTCTGACGGCCTTGTCTTGCAAGGCTCCCTACTTGGTCATCCATAATGATGAGGTGGTGCTGCGACCGCAGCCGTCTTTTCTCCCAGGGTCGTTTCGGCTTTTCACGTTGATGAGGACATTGTTCTTCCATCCTTATGTCCTTGGCCGAAATGCAGGGAGGCGGCCTCTTTACATCCTCTGTATGTGATTCGGGCCCTACGTATGTACTTATCTGCTACGATTCCGTTCCGGAAGTCGGTCTCACTGTTCGTGTCGCTGGCTGGTTCTACCAGGGGGCCTGGTAGTCTCGTCAGCCACCCCTTTTTCGGGGTGGATCCGACGAATTGTGCTTCAGGCCTATGCCCGGAAGGGGCTGGCGCCTCCCTTTTGGGTTACGGCGCATTTGACCAGGGCGATCGGAGCCTTTTTTGGTTTTTCTGGCATCTGGCCTCTGTGTTACAGGGGTATATGGCAGCGACCTGGTCGTCGATCCACACTTTCAAGGTCTTACGAGGTGGATGTGTGCGCATCTTCTGATGCCTCCTTCGGCCGCAGATGTTACAGGCGGCGTTTTATGGTAGGAGTTTCTCCGTTGAGCAACTCCCGGTTTTGTTTGGGGTGTAACCTGTTTTGCTGTGTTATTTCCCGCCCCTCGAATTTTTTGACACTGCTTTGGGACGTCCCTAATGTCAAAGAATGCTGTGTCCGTCTATGAACGAAAGAGAAAATAGGATTTTTGTACTCACCGTAAAATCCATTTCTCTGAGTTCATAGACGGACACAGCACCCACCCCTCCTTGGTTTGTACTGCTTGTTACGAACTGAGGCTGTTAGAGCAGGGTGTGGGTTATACCGGGGGGGCCACGCCCCCTGGGAGGAGCTGCACTAAGGTTTGTGTTTGTTAACACTTTAAGTGCTTTTTTTCTGCCTAAACTCTCCTAGTGAAAGCGGATATAACCCTAATGTCAAAGAATGCTGTGTTCGTCTATGAACTCAGAGAAATGGATTTTACGGTGAGTACAAAAATCCTATTTTCTTCTGAGAAATCCTCACTTCCTGTTCTTCTGTCTGTAACTCCACACAGTAATGCAAGGCTTTCTCCCTGGTGTGGAGAAAGCCTCTTGAGGGGGCGAGCAGCAGTAGTGTCAGGACGCCCACTAACACACAGCTCCTTTCTCTGAAACGTAGAGTGTCCTGACTTGCCTGCTCCCCCCCCCCCTCAAGATGCTTTCTCCATACCAGGGAGAAAGCCTCGCATTACGGTGTGTAGTTATAGACAGAAGAACAGGAAGTGAGGATTTCTCCGAAGAAATAAGGACATTTAAAAGCAAAATGGAAGGATGAGGTAAGTGAAGGAGGACTGCACTAAGGTAAAGGAAGCTATTTAGGGGAAAAAAAAATCCTTTACAACCCCTTTAGCACCCCCTAGTGCAGGGATATGCAATTAGCGGACCTCCAGCTGTTGCAAAACTACAAGTCCCATCATGCCTCTGCCTCTGGGTGTCATGCTTGTGGCTGTCAGAGTTTTGCTATGCCTCATGGGAATCGTAGTTCTGCAACAGCTGGAGGTCCGCTAATTGCATATCCCTGCCCTAGTGGTTAACCCCTTCACTGCCATTTCAAAGTAAGCAGTGCATTTTTATAGCACTTTTCGCTGTGAAAATGACTATGGTCCCAAAAATGTGTCAAAAGTATCCGATGTGTCCGCCATAATGTCGCAGTCGCGAAAAAGATCGCTGCCATTACTAGTACAAAAATATTATTTATAAAAAATCTATAAAACGATCCTCTATTTGGTTTGCGCAAAAGTTTTAGCGTTTACAAATCAATTTAAAGCTCATTGCGATTTTTTTATTTTTTTTGTATATTTTTTTTTGGGGGGATATTTATTATAGCAAAAAGTTAAAATTGATTTTTTTTTTAATTGTCGCTCTATTTTTGTTTATAGCGCAAGACATAAAAAATGCAGAGGTGATCAAATGCCACCAAAAGAAAGCTCTATTTGTGTGGAAAAAAGGACGCCAATTTTGTTTGGGAGCCACGTCGCACGACTGCGCAATTGTCAGTTAAAGTGACGCAGTGCCGAATTGCAAAAAGGGGCAAGGTCCTTAACCTGCATAATGGTCCGGGTCTTAAGTGGTTAAATGTAAATTTCAAATGTGTTCACAAATAATGCACTTCAAACTCACAATGTATGTACTTCAAATCTAGAACTTAAAACGCATGCCCCAGAGGGTGATGCTTGCACTTCTCACCAAGCGCTTACTGTAAAGTTTCTAATCACCCCCCAATACACTCAAGCACGTCGGGATCCTACGGGGTAAATGACGTGCTATATCAAGATGCCACTCAACTCGACTCATTCCTGGAAGGTTTTACCCCATTTATGACCAGGCCATTTTTTGCTATTTTGGCATTGCGTTTCTTTAACTGGTAATTGCTCACACTGTATGCAAGTGACATTTTATATAATTGTTTTTATTTTATTTTTTCACTTTAACATTTAAAATGTCCTGGACTTGAAGTCGTTAAATCAAATCTTATGGCTGCTACAGCTTGATGTAATTTTACATTACAAAAGAGATTCACATAGCTCCCGAAGGTGCATGTAAACAGTGGAACACATGTGAGGTATCGCCTGTATCATGTTTGGTACCTTTACACAACCCAATCTTGTATATTTTATTATTCACTATTAAAATTCATTTTAGTGTGGGTTTTTTTCCTGAAAAAATTCATTTGATAAATAATAGCACAAATATCAGTAACATAAAAAAAACACACCTACAACTTCCACAATTTTATTCTTCTAAGCTGCCACTTTCCGAAAAATTTAGGGGGGGTGTTCTGAGTGATTTTCTAGCAAAAAAAAAATGCTGACTTTAGTATGTGTGTAAATTGTAAAAAAATTGCACCACACACAAAGTGGTAAAAGAAGAATGGTGTCTTCGTACATGACTAGGAAGCAGTGTTCTCCTCCTTGCCCGTTTTACTTTGTGTAATGTAGCTGCTTTTCCCTGTGTTTTTCTTGGTAATATTGTGGATTTTGCAATCACAGACAGAGGGGAGCTTAAGGTGTTTTGTGGAGTTTTCCGTACTTGGAGGATCTCTAATCTGCCTACTTCTGACAAATACATACTCCCACTTCAAATTTTTCACCTAGGCGAGAACTACAGAACTTTGGCCTCTCTGCTAGTAGTAGACAATAGTAGTAAAACTCTGCTTTATAACTGGGGCCCTACAGGTGTGTAGAATATTCATGCAAAGCACTAACCATACATCACTAGTAGTATTTAAAAGTTAAATTATTACAGCTAAATGAATAGCATTTTCAAAGTTTCTCCTTTTTTCTGTTGTTCATTTTTTTAGGATGGGCAACACACCAGATTCTGCTTCAGATAACCTGGGTTTCCGTTGTGTCAAAGATGTCACCACACCAGCAGAAAATGGAAAAGAGGACCTTTAAGGAAATATTGTGATTACTACTTGATTTCTCTGCTTGATGTCATAGGAATGAAGTCTCTTCCTAAGGAAGAAAACATTTTTTTTAATCATTTTACTCACCTATGGGTGAAAATAGAAGAAGTCCAAAAGAAATAATGCTCTTCAATCTGCAATGTGAAGATCCAAAGCCTCACTTTTTACTGGGTCTTCCATTTTAATGATGTATACAGATTCGGATCACGTTGTTTAATTATTTATACAGAATATCTTGCATGGGTACATAATTTTGCCAGCTGTATGGTACACAGTTAAAGCTGAACTTTAGTTTTACCTTAAAGTGGAGTTCCAGTCCCTAAATTCAAATTTTTTTCAAGACTAAAATTTACCTTGCTCCACTTTAATATGCACTTGTCAGATTGTGTTATGGTTGTAGTTCTTTTTATTTTTGTTTAAATTTAATAAAATTACCTGGATCTTGGAAGCTGGCAGGGTCTATCTTCACTGTGGGCATCTGAAGCCCTCCTGTGTCTATTTCTGGGATTTGGTGCAGCTGGCTACCCAGCATGCACCCTCCGATCTTGTTCCTGCGCAGTAATGCCAAACAAAGACTTGAGTGGCACGCCCTAAAAAAATGCATTCCATTAAAGATGGTGCTGCTATAAGACCATACAAACAGAATGGGGTACTTTTATGCAGTAGTGGGCTTATGCACTGTATGGCCATATGGTGTAACCAAATCCACATATTTTTGCTTAATATGTTCCGGTAAGAAAATAAATGGCTGCACATCCAGGAATTCCGATTTGTTTTTTTATTGTTCAAAGTGATAACACCAAGGACACAACACAAGGTCCTCGTGTTGGTGTTATCACTTTGAACAATAAAAGGCAATCGGAATTCCTGGATGTGCAGCCATTTTTTTTTCTTACAAGTTTACCACAGAGGCAGGCCGAGGATGGCACTCTAGGAGATATTCCACCTCAGGTTATCATCGTACACCTGGAGCAGCGGCTCTTTTTCTTTGTAATATGTTCAGGTGCTTTACATGGCCATGCATTTTTTATGTTGTTTTTGCATGTGTCCGCTTTAATCTTCTGTTCTGCGCAGTAATGCCATTGCGTGGTGCCCCATTACTTCTTGCAGTAAATTACAGCTTTTATTCGGAACTGAGCGGCTCCACTTAATACCTGCAGATGCTCCTAATTGAAAATGGTGCCAAACTCCTTCCGTTTGCGTAATTTCCTGATGGGGAAATAGCGCAAGATTTCGGTATGGGCGACTCCTGGGATACATGACGCTGCTATCCCATGAACTCTTGCAAATCGCCTAGTGACGTAATCGCCTAGGCTGGGACTGCCGGAAGTTCTGGATGAAGAAGAAAAGTTATTTCCTTTCAGAAATAACATATTTGCATTGTAAAAAGAATGAGATAAGGGGATACCATTCAGAGAGAGTGCATATAATGATGGAACCCTGCTTTTTCAACTTCCTTTAACAGCCTGAGCTATCCAGCAAAAGAAACAGAGGGTCGAGAAAAGCAAAACTCACCCCCCCCCCCCAAAAAAAAAAAAAAAAACACTGATGTTGTAACTGCTAAAACTAAATGTTAGCTGGACTTGGACTTTACATTGTGGTCACTGATGTAAAGTCCAGCTAAATCTACTAGTTCATCCAACACCAGCCTCTTTCCTGATTGACAATGCTTGTGTCCAAAATTGATACACATGGATAAGTGAATGTAGCTACTCTAAAACGAGGAGGTGTGGTACTGGCCAATCACCAGGTGAAAATAAAGGTATGAAAGCCTGAAAAAAGAAAACTAATGCAGCTACCACATTCAATGATTGATGAACTACAGTTACATTATATTACATTTTTTTATTTTTCAGTTTAGTGCTACTGTGTGTGGGCTTTTGCCATAAAGTGATGGTGATGTAACTGCGGTATTTAGTCCAAAGTGTCAATATTTTGTATGGTTATCATTATTTTCCAGCACTGCCTTAACTGGGCATGGAGGTCACCAGAGCTTCACAGGTGTCCTCTTTCACTCCTCCATGATGACATTGCAGAGCTGGTGGATGCTAGAGACTTTGCGTGTTTCCACCTTCGTTTTGAGAATGCCCCATAGATGCCCAATAGGGTTTAGGTCTTGAGACATGCTTGGCCTATCACCTTTACCCTCAGCTTCTTTAGCAAGGCAATGGTCATCTTGGAGGTGTTTGGGGTCGTTATTATGTTGGAATACTGCCCTGCGGCCCAGTCTCTGAAGGGCGGGGATCATGCTCTGCTTCAGTATGTCACAGTACATGTTGGCATTCATGGTTCCCTCAATGAACTATAGCTCCCCAGTGCCGGTGTTATAACGAGAAATCTTATACATTTTAAAATGTTACTTTTACAATCAATTTTAAAACCACCTGCTGATTTGAGTTAAATATAGGATTTTGCCAGCTTATGTAGCTACTCATGTTATCAATATAGTTAATAATAATTGGATTGTGTAAGTAATTTGTAACTGTATAGTTATTTGTAGCCGGCTATAGTCACATAACAAGATTCTCATCAGAGATTTGCAGCTGTTACACATCTTGGCTACAAAGTTGTTGGTGAGACAAGTGCAATTTCATAAAAGGCCTCTAGGTGCTTTAATATTTATACCTGCAGATGACAGGTCCTGCTTAATAAGCACCAGAAGTAATGATCAGATGAGTTTTTGTCAATCTTAGTGATTTATAAGGAAAACATTTTTGATATCCTGAGCCGCACAGAGGGCATCACTGACATACAGCCCAGTTAAAGTTGTCAAACATGTTGGTACTAAGCTAAACCTAAACCAAATTCAGTATCAATGGGAATCCTTAACATCAGTTTGCAAAATGTTTTTACTAGCATGTATCAACCATTATACAAGGTTCCTAAATAGAAGTAATCCACATAATTTACAGTCCAAAAATAAAGGGCACATCAGTCAGCAGACAAGGGTCACCTTTGGTGTCCCAAAATAATGCTGTGTCTGTACTGTAGTTTTGTTTTTCTTTGTAGAACAGATATATATATATATATATATATATATATATATATATATATATATATATATATATATATATATATATTTAATCATGAACATGCTGCTGTCATTGTAAAACTATAAAAATTATCCAAAATAGATGCAGCGCTAATGCAGTAATAAAAAAATATTATATATAATATAATCTAAAATATCATGTGAAGAAAAAAATCCTTAAGTGAACAAGAATAATGTGTAAAAACATATGAATCAAAGAATAATCAATAATAAAAACTCAACAGTGTTACTGGGACTCTAGTTTTCATTTTGTCACTATTTTTTCCTCACCATTTTTCTCTCAGAATTGTTTGGTCACCATTTATGTTTTCATTATCATAATATGGACTGAAACACTGTTGAGATTTTATTATTCATTATTTTTTGATTCATATGTTTTTACACATTATTCTTGTTCACTTAAGGATTTTTTTCTTCACATGATATTTTTTATTATTGCATTAGCGCAGCATCTTTTTTGGATAATTCTGATCTTTGGAGTTTGATACTGGACTTTAAGGTGCTGGCAGCTTCTTTTTCACATTTCTTTTATAACACATAATATATATATATATATATATATATATATATATATATATATATATATATATATATATATATAATTCTAGCTCAGCTTCAGCCTTTGGCCTTTTTTTTATTATTACTTTTATATTGTAAAACTATACCTGCTAGTACTATTGACTTTTGTGGAACAAACTGGTCCCACCATACCCTTCCCACTGCTGAGTTTCTAGTCCAGGAATAGAGATCTAAGGGCCAGTTCACACCATAGAAACGCAGTCCAGATGCTTTTCTGAATGCATGTTTTTGATGCAGTCCAGTGCATTTTTTCCCCTCTTTTTTTCTTAACCTTAAATAAGGACCTGTTTGTTCCAGTGCTTTTTTTTATGCATTTTCTAGCAGTCCAGAGCAGAAGATTTTTTTATTTATTTTTCTGGAACTGCAAGCACTGGTGTGAACTATGCCATTGGAAACCATATAACCTACCTTTCCATGCCTTTTTGATTCAGAAAACAAACAAACTGGACTGCATCTGGTGTGAACTGTTCCATAGTGAGTAATACATTTTATTTACTGTAGGTGACCGCGATAGTGTCAATCTCGCTCCCTTTCTCAGCGAGATTGACCACCTACGAGCCCCGTTGCGGGAGCCAGCTCGCCGCGATGGGAAAAAAACGTCATAGAAGAGACGGGGATCCGACTTGGATTCCCACCAATTCTAGCCGCGGCGTTTGGTATGAATCATGAGGGGGAACTCCACGCCAAATTTTAAATGAAAAAACGGCATTGGTTCCCCCCCCCCCAGGGGCATACCAGGCCCTTAGGTGTGGTATGGATTGTAAGGAGAACCCCCTACGCCGAAAAAACCCACGGAGCATGATGGAACTATGACATCATTAGAGGCCTATATAAATCGGTGTGAGCCGCGCACCCGGCATTACAGCGGGAGGCAGCGTTGCGTCAACATAAGAAGAAGGCAGAAGACTAGGCTAGTACGAGAGCTAAAAAGAAGATAGAGGCGGCCAGCCCCGTGTGCTTGGATACGGGTCTGGTATGGATTGTGGGGGGACCACCACGCCGTTTTTTCGGCGTAGGGGGTTCTCCTTACAATCCATACCAGACCTAAGGGCCTGGTATGCCCCTGGGGGGGAACCCATGCCGTTTTTTTATTTAAAATTTGGCGTGGAGTTCCCCATTCATGATTCATACCAAACGCCGCGGCTAGAATTGGCAGGAATCCAAGTCGGATCCACGTCGCTTCTATGACGCGCTCGCTGGAATGTGCTTTTTCTATTCCAGCGAGTGCAAGATGTCGGCACCATGTCGCCGAGAATCAGGGGATGCCGTCGTGCTGGAAACACATTCTTGGCGACAGGTATTGTAATCTCTTTCAGGTATATACAGTACCTGTTGTCATATTGTAACACAGGAAAGAACAAATGGGTACTTCGTTTAAAATCTGCATGCACAGTATATGGATTAACATAACTTAAAGTTATTATTCTAAATTGTGTTGGCAAATGTAATGCTATGCTTTAGTGATAAATATGAATGTTGTTATGCATAACTTTATCCAATTTTAAAGTTTGATACTGAGCCTCCATGATTTACCCACTTGCCTACTGGGCGTTTTCACCTCCTTTCTGCCCAGGCCAATTTTCAGAGCTGTCACACTTTAAATTACAATTACTCAGTCATGCAACGCTGTACCCAAACAAACTTTATCCTTTTTTTTTTTTTTTTTTTTTTTGAGACAGCTTTTTTTTGGTGGTATTTAATCACTCCTGGGGTCTTTATTTTATTTTTTCCTTAACCACTTCCCTACCGGCTCATTGTAAAATGACGCTGGAAGGGACCCTCTCTCAATCCGGGTGGACTTCATATCACGTCCTGTGTTCCCGGCGATCTAGGGCGTGCGCGCCCGCGCTCGTGACCCGGCGGCCGCGATTGCTGCCGGGCACTCGCGATTGCCGGTAATCACGGCAGGAGTGTGGATCTGTGTGTGTAAACACACAGATCCACCTCCTGTCAGCGGTGAGGAGACCAATGTGTGTTCCCAGTACAGAGGAACACACACCTCCCCTCCTCAGCGCCCCCTAGTGGTTAACCCCTTCCCTGCCAGTCACATTTACACAGTAATCAATGCATATTTATAGCATTAATCGCGGTATAAATGTGAATGGTCCCAAAAACGTGTCAAAAGTGTCCGATGTGTTCGCCGCAATGTCACGGTCACAGTAAAAAATCGCAAATCGCCGCCAATACTAGTAAAAAAATGAATATAATAAAAATGCCATAAATCTATTGCCTATTTTGTAGACGCTATAACTTTTGTGCAAACCAATCAATATATGATTATTGATATTTATTAAATAAAAAAGTAAAAAATATTGTGTTTTTTTAAAAAATTGTCGCTCTTCTTTTGTTTATAGCGCAACAAATAAAAAAAGCAGAGATGATCAAATACCACCAAACGAAAGCTCTATTTGTGGGGGGGGGGGGGGGGGAACATAAAGATTTAGTTTGGGTACAGTGTTGCATGACCACGCAATTGTCATTCAAAGTGCAACAGTGCTGAAAACTAAAAATTGGTCTGGGCAGGAAGGGGGTGAAAATGCCCTGTTATAAGGTTTTGTAAATAAGTAATTTTTCTCTTTTACTGATGAGGCTGCACTGAGGGGCACCGATAGGCAGCATTAATGAGGAGGCACTGATAATCAGTGCCCTGATTATTAGTGTAGATGCCACCTGTCACATTCACCGGTCACCTGCTCTTCTCTTGTGACAGCACGTGAGGAAAGGAATGCTGATAACTGGCAAATTTGTTTACATTGTGATCAGCTGTGATTGGACACAGCTGATCACATGGTAAAGGGCCGCTGTGACTGGCCCTTTTCCCCGTCCCAACCTTTGATCAACTGTGTCAAAGGCCACATCGGTCACAGAGCATGTTGGATGTGTGCCGCAGCAGGGGTGTAGTTCTGGGAGGACATCCAAGGATCCCCTCCTAGAACTGGATGACCGCTCTGTAGCCTTTCAAGGAATGTAAGGGGTGAAGGAGCCAGATGATGCTCAATGTCCTCCAATTTTCTACAGCTTCTAATGCACAACTTGAGCCTTTTACAGTATGCAGTGAAATCAGAGTAATCCATTTCAGTAGAGGTGATGAGACTGTGCAAGACTGAAAGTAAGGTTTGGAGTTCAGCTTTAAGAAAACAAAGCGATAAAAATCCAATATTGGTTCAAACTCAACTCTTCCCCACTCTGTTCAAAGCTTTAGAAAAAAGTTTGTACTGGAGTTCAAAGTTCTAAATGATTAACTGTTTCCTGTGATACTTTTTTTATTGTTCTTGTATATATACACACTTATATCATTAAATAGACTGTTTTAATACCTTGAGTATTTTAAATTTATTATAAATTAGATTATTTGTTTCATAAATATATTTACATACACACACATATTCCATAGGTACACTAATTTGATGTAATGTCTACTTGACAAAAAGGCAAAATGTTATAATTTACTGGACTCTGCCGCCAGTGATAATAGAATGGCTTTTGCCGTATTTTCAAAGAGTGCTGCTCGGTTCTGCTGCTCCCCTTTCTTCACCCAGTGGCCGTAGATCCTGAACGCACAAGCATCGATCATCTTCCGTATGGGCTTAATTGCATATGGGTCCCTTATTACAATTTCTTTAGTAACAGGTTTCGCGTTACGATAATAGTGGTAAATCCGCACAGAGGCCAAAACTGTTAGGCAGACCACCTACAAAGACAAACGTATGAATCGTTTGTATGCATTTCTGTGTGTAGATCTTTTATATCATTTGAAAGACATACATAGGCAATGGAAAACCACTGTCCAGAAATTTCTGAACACACTGCAGTTTCTCCTGTATTTGTAAAAGCCTCAGTTTATCATAGCTAAACATATTTAAGATATAACTGTTTTGCAAGGTAACCTACTTTCCTGGAGGCTCATGATGTCATTCTACTAATGAGTCAGCTCCACCCCCTGACCCCACAGGACAAACCCCTGCCAAATATCAAAATAAAAGGAAGTACTCTCCTCACTTTAATGTGCCTATAAACCATGGAACACCTATGAGGGAAATCCTAGGCTGCCATGATGAGCCTCCGGGAAAGGAAGATTACGGTAAGTATGGATAACTATTTAATGTATTCCTGGCATTGGTCTTGTCAGCCTACTCATGGGAAATAGCTGGCATAAAAAGGTGGGACAGAAACAAAAAAATAAAGACACCAGAGCTAATGCATGCAAAAGAATCTATTACATTAAATAGACAGCAGAATCGAGCAGTAATGAGCCCATAGGCCACCTCTAGCCAGTAATGGTGGATGAAGGTTTTAGGTGACCTCCATTACAGCCACATCCCCTGGCACATTGGTATAAATTGCCCGCAATGCTGCTGGTGCCCTTGTAGAGAGTGCCAAAATCTCCACTAGAAGGGAAAGACATTGTATATATATATATATATATATATATATATATATACATACGTATTAATGGCTTGAACTATCCATGGGGGAAATTAGCCTTGGCAAGGCTGCCTGTTTGAACTGTTAGAAAAGAGAAATAGATTATCTGACAACCTGAGATATATAGTAGTAACCCGAAGTAGGTCAATTCCAGATCAATCCTCCTGGGCTGCACTGTCTACTGTTGGAGGAAGTACAACTTCCTAATTCAAATGAAATTGCAAAGAGACCTTTGGAAGAAAAAACAGGAATGGACGCAAAACCACCTTATCCTGGAAAATCTCACAAAAAGGAGGCCTGACCAAAACTGCATGGATTTTGAAGACGTGTTTGGCTACCATTAACAATGTCTTTGGGCTGGGTCACACCACAATTCCTGCATTCCAGATGCATTATTGCATTGGCATTTACATGTTTTTGATGCATTTTCAATGTTAGTATTTATTTTTGTAACTTAATTCTGTGTCATTTCAGAGATAATTTATGAGGGTGTGTTTAGTGGAGGGACAGGGTAGGGGTTGGGTGGGGAAACAGGTGGCTAGTAACCCTTAAGGCCTGGCTAGTAGCTCAGGACTTGAAATGTTGAGCCCTGGTTATGGGGTATAGCCATCCAGCCTCCACCCAGGAAAATCTGAACGTGCACACGGCAAGTTCAGCTGTGTTCCTCACTCAAGCAACATGGTATAGCTCATGAGTCAAAGAAAAGACAAGGCTCATCGTGCAATATGTAATTATATTTATTAAATTATAAAAAGTATTGCACTTGCAAGAGAAAGGAGAAAACACAAATGGTAAAGCGTCAATTACAACTGCAGATTTAACAAGGGTAACACAGGAGCTGAGAAGTCACTATGTTACTGATATGCTGGTTAAATCTGAGTGCACCATACATTTTGTACTTTTGTTCAAGACCATTTTCCTCTTGTGATTTTTTTTTTTATGTATCGATTATTGTATATGCACTGGTTGTTACTTTGTAACATTGATACTATTGTAGCAACAATATATCGCCTTCACTTTAATGTTGGAGTTCAACAAGCAGACAGTGCAGTCCTTTATATCTTTTTAGTTTACATTTGCTTCTTTATTCGGAAATTTAAAAGTGCAGCAATCTGCTTATAATTATAATTTCATTCACTAATATTTTTGAACTTGAGGTTTACTTGTTTACATTTTGAATAGCCTGTTACTGCTCTGCTGCTCACTGTTTTTTCTTGCTCTGACATGACAAAGCAACACCCTGACTCTACTGCTTCCAAGATGGCTGCCTCCACATATAATGGAGAACAAGGCATTGCAAGTAATGGCGGAAGCTCAGCTGTAGGGAGACCACAGGTAATACGGGTTACTAGTCCTTTGGCCTCTGTCTGTGCTTTTAGAGGCACATCTTACAGAGTTCCTTTACCCTTTAATGTGTCATTAGCAAACTACCATCTGCCACTGTTTAAAGGGCAACTGTCATGAAAAAAAGGAAATTGGGCATGCAGCTAAAATGAGCTAAATTCACATTTTAACTTTGCCTTTCAGAATCCAGACTAATGTTAGTACAAATTTACTCTTGGGTCAACTATTGAGAGCTACAGACTTTATTCTGATTTTTACAAAATGTCAGAAAACATAAGTATAATGCATGACATTTTTGGGAAATGGAAGGACAAGGTAAGTGAACCAACAATGCACTAGCTTAAAGGAACTTATTTAGAGAATAAAAAACAAACCTTTACAACCCTTTTAAATGCCAAACAATGCATATCTTTTACCTTAAATTTCCTGTATGGACTGAAATGGCGAACTTCTTCTACTACATATTGCTGGAAGAATGGATGGGCTAGAGCCTCGTCTGCTGTAAGACGTTTTTCTGGATTCACAACTAAGAGTCGGGCAATCTAAAAGAGAAAAATCTTTTGTTCACATTAAATAAATACAAACTTAAGTCTGCACTGACATTTAAAGGTTATCATTTTAGTGTGGCAAGAAAGTAAGCATATTTTATACCAAGTCTTTAACCGTGTCTGACCGATCATCCCATTCTGGAGAAGCAAACTGGTAGTCCCCATTCATAATCATTCGTAGCATTAGCATTTGTTTTCTGTGCCAAAATGGTGGAGAGCCAGCCAGTAGTGTGTACATTATAACTCCACTACTCCACCTGCAAGACAAGAAAGGGGAGTGCCATTATCCTGCTAGTACACATGCACATTTCTGAGAAGATTCTGAAAAATACTACACTCATTGCAACCTAAACGGCAACATACATGTCCACATGTTTATTATATCCAGGGTGATATTCATCCATAGAGCTTTGGATTATTTCTGGTGCCAAATATCCAGGGGTGCCACAAATTTCTGAAATAAAAAAAAGTCAGCAACAAAGAGTATTATGGTTAATATGGTATAAAACTGAATTATTACACAGAATATAACAGACTGGCACAAATGGTTCTGTTTGATGAATGTAAATGTTGTATACCTTTTGGAAACGACACCAGCATTCATTCTATCAATGTATTGTGTCTACAAGATGGCCATAAACAGAGGGGGCAAGCACATGCAAGCATAATAAACCTCATTGGTGCCTATGAGGCCACACTGCTTAACTGTTGACTATCTCTATTCACATTTCACAAAGAAACAGAATTGAATAGCTATTGTTACATAATAAAGCATATATGATTTTTCATCTTTTATAAAGCAAATTCTGATTAGGAATATCAACAAATTCACCAGTTATTTAGTGATGGATGGTCTGAAGTGGGCAGGTTTGACACATATTGGATGGAGTGCCCCAATTTGTGAATGAGGACAACAATGGTGTAACAAAAGAAAAATGTGATACACCAGTTTCAAAGTATTTTGGTTACACAGGACATAAAAACGATATTCCCTTTGGAGTAGCTATGATACAATAAGGTAATACTGGAGAAGAAAGTCATGTAGATAGCAGTGACAAGTCGTCTATTAGGGGCACTTGGGTATGAGTAATGCGTAAGTAATGAGTAAGCACTGATTGTAGTGCGAAACATCAGCTGTATGCCCCTGTCTTTGCTGTGATGTATGGTATTTGATAACTTTTATCAATAAAAGGCAACCGAGAAGGTCTTTCCAGAGTGCGGCTGTCCAAACATTTCTTTCTACAGGGGCACACAGGCGCCGCCACCTCTCCATCCATGCGTCGGATGCATGGATTCCAATGTTTTTTTTTTTAAGCATATGATTAGGCTTCAAAAAAAAAGTGGGATCTGCGCCCCAAGCCCATCCAGTTGTGTGACAATAGCTAATGAATATTTGCTATATTGTGTGACAATAGCGAATGAATGAATATTCCCTTTTGTAACACTGAATCTCCTGGCCAATCAGGAAGCAGGTCATGAGACCCATCAACCGCTCAGGCAAAAAGGAGATCCAATTGGATTGGCTGGCAGGCAGGAGGAGATGCATGCAGGTGAACCAAGCAAACAGGCGGCCCACCTCGCTACCCGCAAAATGGGGGTAAGTGCAGGCCCTGACTGACCAACCTGGGGGGGCGTGACCCCCTGTGACTCGACCGGGGGGGTTAGTGCCTCTGTGACCCGACCGAAAGGAGGGGGGGGTGGCAGTGGGTGGATTGTTTGCCCCCCCAAAAAAACACCAGCCGCCACTGGTCGATAGGAAGGTATGAACCTATTGCATGCTGATAACCTGTCAATGGCAGACGTTTTGAGTATATGGACTTTCAGCCTGGAAGCAGTGTGTTTACATCTTCTCTGCAGTAGCTACTCCTGATCTTCACTAGATGGATCTATAGGGAAGACAAGAGAGGGATTTGTTTTTGATCCCAATACAAAGCTTGTCTTCCCTGGCCAGGAGCAGCTGCTGCAGGAAAATAATATGTAAAGGCATTGCTTTCAGGTTGGAGGACATTGTGTTAAAAATTCCTGATTATCAATAGAACAGGTACCCCTTGCAAGTGACATTTGTTAAGCAGGATGCAGGTAGAAATAAGATGAAATTATAAATACTAAAATGATGTAGGGTAAAACTCTGGCCCATATTTATTCTTTCAGTTCTGAGAGGTCAGAAACCGTTCTTAGAACACAGAAGCAGGGGGTCTCGCATCTACCCCAAGTCAAGCAACTTAGACAGAGGGTTATGTCTTATGGCAGCATAACAGTGGGTGTTAACCAATACATTGTCTCTCTTCAGATTCTACCAGTTACTTGAAACATGTCCTGAGGGTTTACAGATGTAAAGGATTTTCCAGGCAGATATGGATGCAATAGAAAAACTTCACAACAAAATAGTAAATGTTAAGGCTTCATGTCAACTCCAGCTTGATTGGACAGAAATGATTAGTCCCAGGTACACACAATGTCCTCTCCAAGGTTCTGACTGCTACAACATAAATTAAGTCTTCCAAATCTCCATTTGGGAGCTGAGGCACTCAACATATCCTGTTGGAATACAATAAACAACCATGTGCTCCCAAGAGGAAAACCTTTATTTTCCTAAAGGCTCCAAAGACAATTATCCTTTGCATTTTTCTCTATGCCCTTGTACTATATCATCTCTTGGCGCTGAACCACCCCCATGTCATTGAAGTGTAAAATGGCAGAACCTCTACTACTCACTTAAAGCTTGTGCAAACAGACCGTCAGATAACATCATCATAGGTGTGTGCAGCCAATTGCATTAGGGCATGCATCCTAAAGCTCAAATACACACGTGTGTGTGTCAGTGTCTACATATCTATGACTCCGGCACATTGATCTGCCAGCCTTCACAGTGAAAGAGAAGTTTGTTAGAGGGAGATCTTTCCCATCTTCCTGCTGGCAAACAGAGCGATAATGCGAACGCACTTAGGGTGAGTAGGGTGTGCCCAGGCACATCCGGCGCGCCCTGTGTGCACACCTATGCATATAATTCAGATTAGGTAGACCTTCGAAACACTACACCAAAAAATTGGCAAAATACCTAAAATGTTGGTTTAATCAAGTAGTCATGTGACCACAAGCAGCTATTTTCCAAATCTCTTCTGATGGGTGGCATTACAGCTGAAATATCTGACCTGTGCCATGATCTAGCTGTGAGCAGGTACTGCAATTATGTTTCCTTTCATGCTCCTTGGGTTCCACCCTGTTTTCCACTCTCCCGCAGGATGCCATTGGATGTTAGCTTGTAATAACACTGGTCGACTGTGGAACTCTAGGCACGCTGTGCATCATCACGGCATCTTGTGTGTCCCGGGAAAATAATAAAAGTGAATCTGCTCCCATTGGATCAATATCCAATAGTATGCCCTTTATTAAGTAGGGGACTGCCAGGTACTTGGAGTGCTTCTAAAAATAAATGTTTCCAAAAATGTTTACCATTCGTAACAGAAGTGTAGTCCATAGCTTTTAAAATAAAACTACATACATTTTAAGATCTATTATATAATGAATGATGTCACATGTAAAGCCCCTTGGGCTTAGAATCCAAGGGGCTCCAGAGAGACACAGGGATTAATCTGATGACTAAAATAGGCAATGTTGTTACCTTAGAAACATTTTAAACCATGTAAGGCCTTATACCTATTGACAGTGGTGTGGATCTCCCGGTTCAAAGTTTACTTCACAAAAAAGTGTATGTACCGTATATGATGACTTGTGGTTAAATGGTTAAAATGGAAGCACTTATATCCATTTTAGCCTGAAGAGGATGTCTATACTTTCACAAAAAAAAAAAGACTCAGGCCTTGTACACACGACCGGTTTTCTCGGCAATAAACAGGCAAGAAAAGTGCTGGCAGAGCTTTTTGCAGAGAAAAACGTTCGTGTGTATGGCTTTTCATCGAGAAAACTGCCGGGAATCTCAACGAGAAAAATAGAGAACCTGCACTCTATTTTCTCGTCGGGATTCTCTGCAGTGTTTTCCTGCCGAGAAACCCGAGCGTGTGTATACTTCCCTGCCTCCATGGAAACCTGTGCATGCTCGATGAGACTTCGACGCATTCGTGGTAGCTTCCAAGACATAGGTAGGGTGAAGCAAGATGGGGCAACGGCATCGAATGTGACAAGCGCATGCTCGGCGTAGTCGATGACGTCACCACGTTACCGCGTTCTTGCCATTCAAAAGAACGGCGGTTCTTTTGAATGTGCGTCTGTACACAGGGCTTGGCAAGAAAATCTTGCCAGGAATCCCGTCGAGAAAACCAATGTTTTTTATGTGACGGGATTCTCGCCCGTGTGTACAGGGCTTAAGGCTGGGTTCACACCTATGCAAATTGGATGCAGGGGTTTTCCGCATTTGATTTGCATGACTGAAGAATGTGACCGGCTCTTTATGGAGCCGGTTTACATGTCTCTGGGGTGGCTGCGGAGTGCACTGCACAGAAACACTGTGTGTCTTTGGCTCTGTTTCAGAGCCAAATTCAGGCAAATATTTGGCCCTGATTTGTCCCTGAAATGGGGAAACCGTGGCCATCTTAGGTGTGAACCTAGCCTGAAAGAAAAAACAAGTCTGTGTTCTTACAGTTTCCCTGGTGTACCTACCCAGTAGAGCTGCACGGATCCTCGGCTAAAGGCCCGGCAGCCGCCGGACCTTGCTGGAATCAAGTCTCCCGCGCGCGTGCGCGGGAGTGACGACATCGCCACTCCAGCCATCACAGCGCTGGAGCAGCGGTACCCGGAAGACACCCCGAGGCAAGATGACATTTCCCTCGGCGTGGACCAGGCAAGTTCCCCACACCTCGTTCCAAGGTAAGTATTTCATAATGAGCTAGTATGCGGTGCATACTAGCTCATTATGCCTTTTGCCTTTCAGGTGTGTAAAAAAAGAAAAAAAAGAAAACCTGCTGCAGGTATACAACCGCTTTAAAGAGGATGTCCCACGGCCGTTTTATTCCCCCCCCATTCTATTACATTCCTCACTACATTACTCACTACTTAGATGTTTTTAAACTGCCGCTGTCCGTTTTTATGAGCAAGGATAACTGATAACAGATAATCTGCTGTCTGTCGTTTCCATTTTGCTTGTGGGCATCGTGAAGCCCAAAAGCACCTATTTCCAGGAAGCGGTGAATGCATATCACCCACCATTCGCCGCTCGATCCTGCGCATGCGCAGTGTTAACAGCGAGCCGCACGGTAAACTTCATGGTTGCTAATACAACGATCGATTTGCCTGGGCTTCGAGCCGCACTGAGTCATGGGATGCATGACACTTCGCTCCCAGGAGACAGTGCGGCGCAGGAGAACGCCTACTCCCGTGGGAGCGAGACACCGGAAGTAGCCCTTCAGATGTAATAAATAAGGTATTGTGATGGGCAAAAAAAATCTGGAGTGACAATGTATTATGTATACATTATACTGATTCATATAAGCTACACTTGTCAATTTGCGTGGAACTTTGCTTTAAGCACATAAGCTCTGTTTTGTGTTGAAAATAACTTTAAATAAATACATTTTTGAGAATCGTAAGAGAATCGTGATCTTCATTTTAAGCAAAAGAATCGTGATTCTCATTTTTCCCAGAATCGTGCAGCTCTACTACCCAGCAATAATTACAACTACATTTAACAGGAAGAAAGTCAAGTTTTCAGTGCTAGCAGAAAAACTACGTATCTCTCTTGTGTATTTTAAAAGGTAGGTACTGTACATTTTACTGCTTTTCTTTTTACATGTCCATACTGCTTACAACAGTACAATAAATAAATAATAGGCAGTTTATGTTTTAATTGAACTACGCATAATCATTTTTTGCTGCATAAGGAAAAATATGATTTTTGACTTTGAAAATGCTTTCTTAGGCCTCAGTGTAAGGTCATTGAAATCTAAATGAAAATAAACAGTTTTTAAGAACTCTTGCTGAATCATGCACTGTTGAAAAGCTATCCTTAGCCCAGCACTTAGCAGAACATAGCTGTTCATCTTCATCCTTTGTCACTGTAGGCTGAATGATTCAGCAGAGCATAATTCATGAGATTGCTAAAAATGGAACATAGTCTACCTTTTAGTTGCTGTCCTTCAGGTATTTGACAGGAGAATCCGAAGTCTGTCAACTTTATGTTCATGTCGTCATCCAAGAGGATGTTCTCTGGTTTGAGGTCTCTGTGAACAATGTTCTGGGAATGCAGGTATGAGACAACTTCCAATAAGGCCCTCATTATCTTTCTGCCAGAAATGACAATAAATAAAAATTATGTTAGAATTTTACCAGCTCTAATAACTGATTCCGTTTTTTCTTGATTTCACGATTCAGGGCCGGTTCCCAATGGTACGATGTCCGACATTGGATATGATTCGCATCGCACTGCAGTGCAAATCACATGCTATCTCTGTGCGATGCGATTTCAGTTATACAAATAGTATGGCTGAATTCACATCACATTCGGACCAAACTCATACAGGACCCTTTTTGTGGTCCGCAGCAGATTCCTATATGAATTTGCAGATCCAACTGCAATATTTAGTTTAACCACTTGAAGTCAATCATGCACATGTAAGTGATTTGGTTGCAAGTGGTTATAACAAACTGTGTAGCTTTGACCAAAATTGCTAAAGATGTAGGCCGTTTACATACCTCATAAAGCCTGACTGTAAAACTCCCAGATATTGCATCCTCCTGGCCTGCCCTGTTGCTGGGAGGTTGCTAAGACATGCCCATCTGTTACTGTTCACCTCCCTGATGCAGTAGCTCTGAGTTCAGCACTTAGGAGCTCACTCCTGTGATGGTGGAGGTGTGCAGTAACAGTTGGGGGTGTCCAGTGCTGTCTTTAAGGCAAGGCAAAAGGGGAAGCTGCCCTGGGCCCTGTCATTGTTGTGGGGCCCAAAGAAGCTGCCTCATACTTGCCAACTATCCCAGTTTAAATTCCCTCATCCCTTGAGGTTTTAGTCCCATGCTGTGTCCTGATATCTCAGTGTGAAGTTCTGTTACTAATGCTGCCTAGCTCTGCCCCATTGTTGTGTACAGATGACTCACCTGCAGACCCTGTGTTTACATGTAAATACCTGCATTGATATGCAAATAGCAATTGTATTCATATGTAAATAGAGATGGACCAGCAGCAGTCATATGTAATTAGAGGTGGTATGCATATATATATATATATATATATATATATATATCATGTCCCCTGGGGTAATTTCCACCATCACCTATCCTGAATGCTGCCCACTAAGGAGATAAAGGGGCATGTTTGAAATTCCTGCCTACAACTGTAGCCATTAAAGTGTTACTAAAGTAATATGAAAATAGTTCACCTGTTTGACCACAGCTTATAAATCTTCTTTTTACATTAAAATATTGCTACTATATACCCTTTTGGCTGATCTATATACCACAGTCAGTGATAAACTGCCAGTTTCTCCAGTGCTAAGAGTTCAGGTAGGAGGAGATTCCCACTGCAGCCTGTATACACGCCACATCCCCACTGACAGGACAGAGCTCTGCATTGTTTACATATGCAGAGCTCTGTCCTGTCTTCCTCACCGGTCAGTGGGTGCAGGCGGACATCCATTGGCCGGAACCTGCTGATCGGAAGCGCAGAATCACGTATAATGTATATACACAGTTATGCTCATGCTTTAACAAACCCTGGCAGAATTTATGATTTCTTGGGCATTTTTCAGAGAATATGAATGATAACACAGAAACTTTTCTTTCACTCATTGTTAGTGTTTGGCTGAAGCCATTTATTATCAATCAATTGTATTTACTCTTTTTAAATCATAATCACAACAGAAAGTACCCAATTTACCCTAATCAAAAGTTTACATACCCCAGTTCTTAATACCGTGTATTGCCCCCTTTAACATCAATGACAGCTTGACGTCTTTTGCTTTTGCTGTACTTCTGGGTGAAGCCTCGTACACACAACCGGCTTTCCAGGCAGGAAAACTGCCAGGAGAGCATTTGGCCGGGAATCCCGGCAATGTGTATGCTCCCTAGCAGATTTCCCATCAGGAAAACAGCCGGGAATCCCGACGGGAAAATAGAGAACCTGGCTCTCTATTTTCTCTTTGGGATTCCCGGCAGAGTGTTTCCTGTCCAGAAAACCGGTCGTCTGTATGCTTACCTGTCCATGGTAAACTGATACGATACAACTTCGACGCATGCGCGGTAGCATACAACGATAGTGTGGGGTGTAGCAAGTTGTCGGCGATGGCTTTGAATGTGACAAGCGCTGGCTCGTCGACGACGTCACTGCGTTCTTGCCATTTTAAAAGACCGCCAGTTCTTTTGAATGGCCATCTGTATGCACGGCTTGGCAAGCCAAGCTTGCCAGGAATCCCATCAGGAAAACCAAAGTTTTTTTCCTGACCGGATTCTCGGCCATGTGTACAGGGCTTGAGGCTCTTTATCTTCTCAGATGGTAAAGCTGCCCATTCCTGTCAGTTTAACCGCTTTCCACCAGCGTTATAGCCGAATGACAACTGTAGCGTGGGCTTATTTTATTGTGAGGGGGGTACATGGACATCCTCTACCACGTGATTAATTGTGTCCAGTGACAGCTGATCATGGATGTAAACACAAGCTGCTTATCAGCTTTTCTTTCCTCGCGCTGACAGCGTGAGGAGAGAAGAGAGCTGATAACCGGCTTATATTAAAGTGGAGGTTCACCCGAAAAGTTAATTTTTAACATTAGATTGATGCTCATTTTGTCAAGGGGAATCGGGTAGTTTTTTTAAAATCGAAGCAGTACTTACCGTTTTAGAGAGTGATCTTCTCCGCCGCTTCTGGGTATGGGCTGCGGGACTGGGCGTTCCTATTTGATTGACAGGCTTCCGACGGTCGCATACATCGCGTTACGATTTTCCGAAAGTAGCCGAACGTCGGTGCGCAGGCGTCGTATAGAGCCGCACCGACGTTCGGCTTCTTTCGGCTACTCGTGACGCAATGTATGCGACTGTCGGAAGCCTGTCAATTAAATAGGAACGCCCAGTCCCGAAGACCATACCCGGAAGCGGCGGAGAAGATCGCTCTCTAAAACGTTAAGTACAGCTTCGATTTTAAAAAAGCTACCCGATTCCCCTTGACAAAATGAGCATCAATCTAATGTTAAAAAAAAAATTCGGGTGAACTCCCGCTTTAAATTGACATCCACACGGACATTCAGGGCACTGATGATTAGTGTCCTGATTATCAGTTCAGTCCCAACAGTGCCCACCAGTGCTGCCAATCAGTGCTGCCTGCCAGTGCCCATCAGTGCTACCTATCTAGTTCCCTTCAGTGCCGCCCATCAGAGCCTATCAGTGAAGGAGAAAAATTACCTGTTTGCAAAATTTTATGAAAAAAAAAAAAAAAAAAATCTGTCTTTTTTCATTTGATTAGCAACAATTAAAACCCCCCAGTGGTGATTAAATACCACCAACAAAAATCTCTATTTGTGTGAAAAAAAATAAAAATAAATTTCGTATGGGTAGAGTGTTGCATAATTGAAAGCTAAAAATTTCCCTGGGCAGGAGGGGGTAAAAGTGTCCAGTAGGCAAGTGGTAAATGACAATAAGGCCAGTATTACCCACACCAGTACAGTTGTTGTATGGGGATTTGAAAAAAACGGGTTTTGGATTTATTGCAAAGTACATTTTTGTAAATAGATATATGGATAATTTTAAAGATGGACAGTTACCTTGTTTCCTTCTCACTCAATGTAACTTGTTCCGTGAGGTAGTCAAATAGTTCACCTCTCTTCATTCTGGAGCAATAATACATATATGAAATACGTAGAATATATACAGTGCTAATATATTTTATATCTATACATACACACACAATATGAAACAATAATAAACATATCTTTTCAGGAGAGCTTGTTTCAAATGAAGTGCAAGATCTAAATGTGGGCGACACACAGTGACTGCTATAAAAAGCGCTGTTTACAGAGACATAGCATGGGGGAAGAAATCTATATAAGCTCCATATAGGCCACAGTATTTATGTGTAGCAAACGTCTATTGTGTTGTATGCATATTTGTGTTACAAACAAGCTCCAAGAAAATAAAAGAAATTGGATTTCAACATTTATTGTAGCTTGATCCTTGTGATTTACTATGACAGACCAGTCTCTGGTGTTATTTAATAGAGACCTATCTAAAATGTCAGGATCTAAATGTGCTTGGACCTTCTTGGAAGTTCTCAGTTGCATCCTAGCTGTCTGGCTGAACGGCAAGTAAAAATAAACATCCCGTGATAATTTTAACTGGTCACAGCAAAGGGTACAAGGACATCCGAGCTGAAATGTCTGTCACTCGACATCTGTGAGGGCAACTGTTACTTAAGCAAGATTGCAGGTACTGTACCCAACAATGCTTAGAATGACTTGCAGAGAATCATACAGAGCAATATGGCAACAGACCAATATTGTAAGCTCATTAGAATCACATTCATAAACTTTTCATTCATCTGCTGATGTGTAAAGTCATAAATATCTACTGTGTTCCTCAAGGACATCATGCTGCATGAGTGTCTGGATGGTGTGATCTAAACGTGTCAGATGTAACAGAGCAAACAGCCATTGTAATACCCAAAGGAACAACAAATGACAGTTCTTATCTACATTTATATTATTCATCCACACATTTCAACAGAACATGCATTTCCTTGCCCTGATCTTTGACTTAAAGTGGAGGTTCACCCTCAAAAAAAATTCTGACATCACACAGAGTCGAGCCATCCTACCGACAGAATGCCGGTGTTTTTTTTTTTTTGTTTTCCTCAGCACATACCTCATTATCAGGATTTTCACCTCACGGCAATCCCGCGGGAGTGGGCGTTCCCAAGCACTGCCTGTGATTGACAGGCTTCCGAACGGCGCATACTGCGCGTCACAGGTTGCCGAAAAAACCCGAATGTCGGTGCGGCTCTATACGGCGCCTGCGCACCAACGTTCGGGTTCTGTCGGCAACCTGTGACTCGCAGTATGCGCCGTTCGGAAGCCTGTCAATCACAGGCAGTGCTTGGGAATGCCCACTCCCGCGGGATTGCCATGAGGTGAAAATCATGATAACGAGGTATGTGCTGAGAAAAAAAAAAAACACTGGCATTCTGTCGGTAGGATGGCTCGACTTCGTGTGATGTCAAATTATTTTTTAAAGGGTGAACCTCCACTTTAATGATTTGGTGACGGTCTTGAGGACTCACTTGCTTCTCAATCTGCATAGAGTTTTAGTTTGAAGCAAATATTAAAGTTTAAACATTTTAGTTTTTTGGGTTTGGATAGCGTGGAGGATTTTGAGCTCTCAGATATTTATTGTTATTTGTGTTGCCAATGGAGGGCATTTTCATTATGTCCTAGTGACTGTGGTATCTTAAACAGGACATCTCTTTCATTGGGGACATATACAGCAATGAAAGTGTAATTTGTGTAACTGAGTGCAGAAGGGTTGGAATAACCACTGTGACCCAGCCTGTGCGGCCCCCTGTACACCTGGATAGGAGGGCAGTGGGAGTGGTAGCATGTAAAGCAGGGGTCCTCAAACTTTTTAAACAGGGGGCCGGTTCACAGTCCCTCAGACCGTTAGAGGGCCGGACTATAAAAAAAACTATGAACAAATTCCTATGCTCACGATCATTGCAATCCCCCCCCCCCTTCACCATCATCATTGTAAGCCCCTCATTGCAAGCCCCCCCCCCACAATCATTAATTGCAAACCGATCATGATAATTGCAAGTCTCCCCCACCTCACCATCATCAGCCCCTCATTGCAAGCCCACCCTCGCCATCATCATTGCAAGCCCCCCCCACAATCATTAATTGCAAGCCGATCAAGATCATTGCAAGCCCCCCCCATCATCATCATCATCATCATCAGCTCCTCATTGCAACCCCCCTCACAATCGCAAGCCCCTCATTGCAAGCCCCCCCTCACCATCATCATCATCAGCCCCTCATTGCAACCCCCCTGACCATCGCAAGCCCCCCCCCCCCCCACCATCATCATCAGCCCCTTATTGCAACCCCCCTCACCATCGCAAGCCCCTCATTGCAAGCCCCCCCATCATCATTACATCTTTATCAGCCCCTCATTGCAACCCCCCTCACCATCGCAAGCCCCTTATTGCAAGCCCCCCCCCCCCCATCATCATCATTACATCTTTTTTAGCCCCTCACCATCGCAAGCCCCCCCCCCCTCACCTCACCATCGTAAGCCCCTTACAGCCTTACTCCTTACTGTGCCAAACTGCTGCTGTTTCACGGTCCCGCTGTGTCACGATGCTCACAGTGTTGTTAACAGTTCGGACGCGCTGTGATAAAAGTCCCGCCCTCCTCCTCCTAGACCAGCTCGTGTGATAGACAGAACACTGGCTCTATCAAACAAGCTAGTCTAGGTCAGGAGGAGGGCGGGACATTTATCACAGCGTGCCCGAACAGCGTGCCAGCGTGACCGAACTGCCCAAACTTAACACTATGAGCTCCGTGACACAGCGGGACCGCTGTGTTACAACCTGCCGTGCATGTCAGGGTGGGGTGGACCGGTTAAATGTCCTCCACGGGCCGCATGTGGCCCGCGGGCCATAGTTTGAGGACCCCTGATGTAAAGGGACCGATACCTCCATGTAGCCACTAAATGCCTGCTTCTCCTCCTTTCCCACCGCACCTATTCAGCGGCTGCAGGAGGAAAATGGAGGGAATTGGTTTCTCTACATGCCGCTCCAACCGCCTCCCTATCCCTGTCCTGCTGCCCCAGGCCCCTGTGTGCTTTCCTTGCCTCCCCTCGCCCTACCCGCAGGGCTGCCGGGTTTCTCCTTCCCGCAGGCTGCTGTGGGGGATCTGTCAGGATGGAGAGTGGGAAAGGGGCATGTAAATGTGTAGTTTACCAGCCCCTTCCTTGTCTTAATGAATAGTCAGTGAAAAGTACGCCCGAGTGAACAAGGCCAGAAACATTTGGGTAATTTAAGCAAATGCCGTGCAACTAAAACCTCTATTTTATTAACAAATTATTATTAACTATTAATAAATATTAATTACTATTCAACATTTGTTGCCGGTATACTTTTTTTTATGTGGGGGCTGGCTAGCTTGTAGTTGGGCTGCAAAAAAATAAAAACATTTTTTTCTTTCTTCTGTGCAAAGCCCTTTCATGTGCAGCATACTCTAAAAGCTGGGTTAAGAAATTGCTGTTTTTACTTAGGCATAATGTGATAACTGCTGATGCATGTTGTCTTTAATAAACCGTCCAATTCTCTACTGTGCACATGTCCTTATTGTTTGCATGCCTGTTAGGGAATTCCACCCAGTATACAGTACCCGGTAGAGGTTCTAACCCTGCCAAATCTATCCAAAATTCAAGAAGAAACTTTTGTCTGAAGTTACACCCATTTATAGTTCATAAACTCGTCAAGCTGTTGTGGGACTGTCTTTTTAATTCATGTAACTAGTAGAATCATTTTACCTATGCAGCACCAACAATGGTGTCAGTGGATATAAACTCCCCTCCACTTATAACCTGCATACATGGATAAGCCCTTAGGCTCGGTTCACATATATACAAATTGCATGCATTTTTTGCTGCATCCAATTTGCATAACATGTGAATCAGACCTGCTTTCATACAGCCAGTTCACATGTGTGTGGGCAGCCACAGAGCGGTTTTAAAAAGGGTCCTGTGCGATTTTGGATCTGCTACAGGTGCGATTTTTAGGTAAAAATATTTGCACCTGAATCGCACCTGAAACGGTAAACAGAACCGCACCTAACAACCGCATACGTGTGAACCCAGCTTATAAATCATTTTCACATTTAAGCTGCCAACTTTCCACACAAAACAAAAGCAATAGATTTGGAATGATAATCGATGCACAATACAAATCACAAAATATTGTACTTACAGGTCAAATACCAGAAAGAAGAATGTGTTGGATTCATAGCTGTCCTTCAGCTGGACTGAGACAAAAAAAAAAAAAAAAACAGTTCCATCATTATCATGCGTTTAATATTCTTATATTTCTGGGAATAGCTATTCTGTGAAGGCTGGTTTAAATGCCAGAGAATTTTAATGAAAGTTAGGTTAAGGCTCATATATCGCATGCATGAGCGAATTAATAATTTTAAATATTAAATGACATAGGTATGCGATTGTCAAATTACCTGTAAATCCTACCCAAAACTGAAAGTGCATTTCATACACTGAATGACAGTCAGCCAGATTAAGTTGCATGAAAACAAATTTACTGATCAACACATATATGGCACAAACAAACCCAGTCATGAAATCTACTTGTGAAATAGCCAAAATGTATCATAGGATGACCTCTTCTGTCTGTGAAAGAGATGCAGATATCCCCTGCATGATTGCTCATACTACAAATATTACCAAATACATGATGAACAAGTATATAAAAAGATTAGCCCTTCTCGGTTCTAATCGTTGTTTTTGCAAGCATAAGCAGAAAATTATTTTCTGAAGGTTCTGGAACTTAAAGCAAATAGAAAACACATTCATGTCAAGGGTTAACGTGTATTTCCGCCATGGGAGAAGCCTGTAGGGCCTAACGGCCACGTGTACAGTCTCTAGCACAGTACATTTGTGAATATGCAGTAATTTGCTTTAAATAAAGTTATTTTATCCTAGCTTGTAGACCACAGGTGTCAAACACAAGGCCTGCGGGCTGAATATGGCCCTCCAGGCCATTTCATGTGGCCCTCGCACCTCTCCTGCAGCTGCAGGAGAGCTCCAGCCCTCCCATGGTCCTCCTCCAGCCCCCTACTTTCTGCTTTCAAGCAATGCATCCAGCTTCTTCCCAGAAGCAGTATAAGAAAGGGGGGTGCACTGTGATGTAAGGGAGAGTCGGGGACTCAACTTCTGATGGTGGGGTGGCTCTTAACATCTAATGTAAAGGGGAGGGGATGTGCTAGACATCTAATCTTACAGATACAACTGGACCTTTTGAGGGCAATCAATATGCTGATGCGGCCCACGATGAAATTGAGTTTGACACCCTTGGTGTAGACATTTGTATCATGCACTCAATGTAACTGCATATATATATATACACTGTACAATATCAGGGCCTAGAGTCATTTTAGGCTCCACACAAGCATTAAAGTGTATCTAAACCAAAAAACAAAAATGCTATAGATGTGGTAGCTACATTCGTTTCCTTTTTACTTTTTTTTCTTTATTTTCTTTTGGTGATCCAGCCAAAAAAGCACTTCCTAGAGTGACAACTCTTATACACTGTACTGTATCAATGGAGATACAGTGTTGTCACCCTGGGACAGGAAGTATCTTAGAATTACAGAATACCTGGGTTTTTGAACAATACATGAGGTAGTCAGTAGTTGTTTTCACTGAAGCTGGTAGTGTGTAACTTAAAGCTACAGTAAAATCCACTCGATTAGGGTGCAACCAGTGGCGGCCTGTCCATATATTTTTTTTAGAAGCACACTATTAGAGCCTGAGGCTCTAATTTGCTTCAAAAAAGGGTGGGCTCGGGGCGCAGAGCACTGCGCTCTGAGCCCACCCAGTTGTGTGACAATGGAAAATGTATATTCGCTATTGGCTTCCTAATTTTTCTCCCGGCCAATCAGAAAGCAGGTCCTGAGACCCGTCACCCGAATGGCTGAGAGAAAAAGTGATTCTATTGGCCGCCTAGGAGGAGGAGGAAAGAGGGTACACACCCCAGAAGTCGCAGTGATGCCGAGGAGGAAGAGACGCAGGGGAAGCCACCGCCCGATGCCCGGAGGAAGGGCTGCCCGTGACCTAGATGGGGTAAGTGCAGGGCTGGTGATTGACCAACCGACCGGAGGATCAGTCCTACTTCCAAGCATCTGATATGTACAGCTAATATTCCAGATATTTCGATAAATGGGGAATATTAGTCATACTGTACAATGATGTGAATGTACAATGTATATGTAAAGCGCTGTGTAAATTGACTGCGCTATATAACTACCTGAAATAAATACAAAAGAAAATTCTTCCCCTCTGGAAACCCTTCTCAAAATAAATAGACCCTGCTTATCTCTTTCAGCCACTAGACGGTGCTGTACATATGCCAAGAATATGACCATGAAGACCAATAGAAGATCTTGTAACATGAATTCTGAGGATGCTGAAGTTTGCATAACTCCCTTCTTAGCTCTCTCGTTATAACTATGTGGACAACCAGATATTATGGCTGGGTTTCCCAGCTGAGATAAGCCAAGTTTCTCAATTTGCATATTAGACTTAACGTGGTTGTAAAGCCACTGTGTGTTATTGCTACAATACCATGTGTTACATTAGATGGCATGCCCAGTGTATGTGTTTTTTATAGAGAGCTTGTAAATTCGGGAGCCTGTTGTGCTGATTGGAAAATTAAATAATCATAAGGGATCATAAATTGTTCTAAAAACCTGTTTTTATGGCTTTTTATTTTTTATTACAAATAACAGGAGCCGAGTTTTCAAAATGATTGTGAAGTGATTCAGTCACAGAGATCTTCATTGATCTCTATGACAACTGCTGTCAGTTCAGACTTCATGCGGAAAAGAAAATCTAATACAAGAATTATACATTTCTTTGTCATTGGTTCTCAGAAAGCAGCAACCTTAACATAAAATGTACATTGTGTATTGCTGTGCTGGAGTTTCTTTATAAAGCAGTCATGTCACTTTGTATTATCTACAAAACTGGTTACATAAACCATACAATAAAATGCTGGCAACTAAACGTGCCTACATGTACCACTGAACAGCATTGTTTGCATCCTTGGTGGTAACTGAATATTTCAATTCTGACCTCTCCTGTTAGGTATTAGCCTGCCACCCCCCCCCCCCCCCATTTTCCATGCTTTGCTGTTGGTTACCAAGACCACCCGTCCCAAGAACTGGCCAAAAGGGAGGTAGGAGGGATAGCACTCAGTAGTGTATTTAGGTTTTGTGCTGCCATAGGCCTGACTAAACTGATGCACCCCCTAATTTTAATATGACCTACCCCTTCCTGTCAAGGCCACACCCCTTTCAGTTTATGGCCTGCCCTCAAATTTTCAAATGGGGACACTAGTTTTGAGGGCCGGGGGGGAGAGGCAATAGATTCCCTTAATTTGCATAGATTTCCTCTCACTTCATGTTTGGCTATGGATCAGGAAGTGAAGGAAAATCTCTGCAATGGGACAGGGATGGTAAAAAAATAAACTGACAGGCGCTATAACCCTCCCTTACTCTATTCAAAATGAAAAAAAAAAATGAAAAAAAAGTGTTGCCTATAGTTCTACTTTAAGCACGAATTTCTGATAATTTTATGGAGAGGACTTAGAAGATATAACCATGCCAATGGTGCAGCAGAAAATACATAGCACAGTGAGGACGTTTTGTGGTCCAGGATGATAAGACAGTCAAAATTAGAAGCAGCACCCCCCCAAACAGCATAAACAATAAAGCCAACATTACATATAAAAACATTATACTTTCTAAAAGTATCCTATCCATCTGACCTAAAAAAAAAGATTAAAAATATACAGTTTACAGACAAAATGTTATAACATTCCCGAAATTTTAACATCTTTCATTTTCTCACTTATTCACTACAAAACTAGGATCCTGATGCCATCCTACCCAAATCTTTTAAAATCTATTTAAAACTTACTTTATGCTGAGAACTTAACTGCTCTAAATTTTAATTCTTATTGTCTGCCAATAGACATTTCTCCACTGTCAATGGATGTGCCCAAATCTACTTTTCTGCAATCACTTTTCCATCAAGAAACAGTACTCCCTTGTTGAGTAGATAGTGGTGCTCATTGACCCTTAATATGTAATGTTAGATGATATGGCTACACAGGCTTATATACTAAGTTAACTCTGTTGAACCAAACAACTTCTCTATTCAATGTGATGATATGGTTCCAATATTGTGTTAACGAACATTCTACACCTTGGTTTGAGAGTAACTTGGTTTGAGAGCGTTTTGCAAGATGAGCAAAATGTTTTAATACATTTTGCCTTGATATACAAGCGATGTCTTGAAATAAGAGTAACGTCATGTCACAAAAAGACATAAAAAAAAAGAGAGGAGCCTCTAAGTGTAGCAATATGGTTACATTTATGAAGGTACAATATTTAGCAACTTATTGCTACACTTAGAGGCGCCTCTATTCTCTTTTATACCCTGTAAAAAAATGCTTTGATATACAAGTGCTTTGGATTACAAGCATGTTTCTGGAACAAATTATGCTTGCAAACCAAGGCTTTACTGTTCTTGTGTAATGTACACCTCTCTTTTCGCAATACAATAAGATTGAACTAAGAAACAGTATTCCACTAAACCCCAATTTCAGATTAGCTTGATTTTCTGGAACCTCTAGATGCCCCAGCATACAAGTATAGGGATTACATATTACACTAACATACATTTTAAAAATATCATTAATGTTGACCAACATCTTTCCAATATCTTGCCAATTTAGGATATCTTAAGATAAGATACAGTAATCTCCCAGGACCTGTCCACATCCAATACCATTAGGACTATTCCAAAGGCTATAAAGTCAATTAGGAGTTATATATACTATGAATTTCTGAGTTACTCTCTGTGAGGCTGATAATGAGAAAGAGAGAATTCACAGAACTGTGCATAGTTCTGCTACATGGTTGGAACAGCCTACCTGCTGATTTCTTTAAAAAAAAACTATGCGCAAGTGTTCCTTGGAGAATAAGTGCTGTTTTAAAAGCAAAGGGTCTATATCTGCACTTTGTAGGTTATAAATCGATTATAAAATCAATGTTTGTATTATTTTTTACAGCTTCTTTACTTTACAGCATTTTTCACAAGTGCCTAAAACTCTTGCGCAGTTCTGTTTATTTATCTATTTATTACAGATACTTATATAGTGTCATCAATTTACACAGCACTTTACATATTTATTGTACATTCGCATCAGTCCCTGCTAGAGCTGCAACAAACGATTTGCATAATCCATTAGTTGGCCGATTATTGTTTATGATTAATCCATTAATTGGATAAAAACCTCCAAAAAGTTTGGTGTATAATTTAGTTAATATGTAAAGTTAAAAAAGGCAATTTATTCTTGAATACCTATGTGCAGTGGTAAATATAAATATGCAGCTATATGGTAAGCGAACAAAATATCTAAGCACCTGTGAGAATAACAGACAGACAAACAGATAGATAGATAGATAGATAGATAGATAGATAGATAGATAGATAGATAGATAGATAGATAGATTAGATAGATAGGATAGATATTCTATCTACAAACAAGAAGAAAGAGAGCGGCGCCCTCTAAGTGCAGCATATTTAAAACATCTTTAATAAAAAGGGATTAAAAACACTCACATTTGAGTAGAGATAATCAGGCATGTCAAGGGTTAAGTGTGTTTCATCTGCATTAGTCCTGGTGGAGTGTGTACATCATGGGCTGATGGTTGAGATCTGAGTCCTGTAGCACTCCTGTCTGCACTGAATGTGTACAGCGCTGGCCAGCGGCTGAGACGGGGATCGTGGAGGCTCCGTGATGTGATGTTGTCGTCACTTCCGGGATTCAGGCTGGCGGGCAGCGCTTCGCGATCGGGACATGCGTGTCCCTTCTTTAGGCTTTGAAGCGCTGCCCACCAGCCTGAATCCCGGAAGTGATGACATTACATCACGGAGCCTCCACGATCCCCGTCCCAGCCGCCGGCCAGCGCTGTACACATTCAGTGCAGACAGGAGTGCTACAAGACTCAGATCTCAACCATCAGCCCGTGATGTACATCACATCCAGTGATGCGGCGAGCTGAGGGGCGGGGCCGAGTGATACAGCGAGCGGCTATGGCCGCTCACTGCATCACGGGAGCGCGCCCACAAGGACTCATCACCATGCAAGCTCACTCGCATGAATGTGATGAGTTCTTGCGGGGAAGACCAGAGACCGACGAGGGACCCCAGAAGACGTGGATCGGGGGCCACTCTGTGAAAAAACTAACTGCACAGTGGAGGTAACTCAGGTAAGTATAACATGCTTGTTATTTTAAACAAAACATTTTTTTCCTTTATTGACCCTTTAAGTGTGTCCTAGGGAGTGATTCTAACTGTGTGGGGGCAGGGCTTACCGTGACGCGACAGTGATTGCTGCTCCCGATTACAGGGAGCAGTAGATCAGTGTCCTGTCACTAGGCAGAACAGGGAAATGCCTTGTTTACACGTTACCTCGCGGGACACCGTCGGACATCGAGTCCGCGGGTCCCGCCGCACGCATTTTCATAATCGATTATAGTCAATTATGTTAATTAGTTGTGTCACCCTAGTCTCTGCCCTCTAGGAGCTTACAATCTAAGGTCCTTAGTTTACATTTACCCACAGATTTCAAGCTCATGTTTGCAATATCAAATTAATCCCTAAGAATACTAACATATTAATAGATATTAGGAATTGTTGGTTCCTGTAGTAGACACATTTTTACAATTAAATATTACTCACTGACATAAGGGTGGTCTGAAACTTTTTTCAGAATTTCAATTTCCTTAATAGTAGCATCTCGAAGTTCTTCAATTTCTTGCTGTGTCAAGTGGTCTCCAGTGATGTCTATGATCTTCACAGCAAAATCCTCTCTAGTTGGCTTAAATATGCATCGCCGCACCACACTGCTAACTCCTCTGTAGGAAGTATAGAAATGTGTTTAAAAAAAAAGCATTCCATCTAATATACAGTATAATGCAACAAGAATATATACGGTATACAGTATATATCAGAAGTGTCTGTCTGTGATTTTTAATGATATACTTCCAGAAGCCAGTTTTAGGCCTCGTACACACGATAGGTTAACCAGAGGACAACGGTCTGATGGACCGTTTTCATCGGTCAAAACCGATCGTGTGTAGGCCCCATAGGTTATTTAACCATCGGTTAAAAAAAAGCCAACTTGCTTTAAATTTAACCGATGGATACCTAACCGATAGGTCAAAATCCGATCGTTAGTAGGCACGACCATCGGTTAAAAATCCAGGCATGCTCAGAATCAAGTCGACGCATGCTTGGAAGCATTGAACTTCCATTTTTTTCAGCACGTTGTTGTATTTTACGTCACGATCGGTTATTTAACCGATGGTGTGTGGGCGCGATGGACCATCAGTCAGCTTCATCGGTTAACCGATGACAACGGTTCTTCAGACCGTTCTCATCGGATGGACTGATCGTGTGTACGAGGCTTTACTGCACGTTACCTATGACCACACATATCTGAGGCTTACATAGTTACACTTGCTTAATATAAAATAAAAATATTCATTTATATATTTCTGAAAAATTCCTGAACTCTTTACAAAGTACGTAGATCATTCACATAAAATATAAGTGTAATACCCCTAAAATGAAAAGTCATATTAATATTGTTTTATTGCTAACAATTTACATAATAAAAAAATTCAATAAGGTTTTGAAATTTAAGAAGCCCAATACCCTTTGAAATTTTGGCTTAGTGCACCTTGACGTCAGTGGCATTTTGACAAAACCTTCTATACAAGCCACACTGATTTATTTACAGGGAACTGGCTCTGACCCCTGCATTAGGCTCCAGAAACTGCTTCGTCATGCATTAGTCTTTTGCTCTCTAAATAGTTGCAGCGTGTCCCTTTTTTATTTTAGAGCAACATCAGACTACAAGTGAAATCACTCAGTGAGCTGCTAACACTATACATAAAATACAGCAATTATGTTGAAGACAAAACATAAGTGCAATTTACATTAAGTACACTTTATTGCCAAAAGAATTGTGATGCCTGCCTTTACACGCACATGAACTTTAATGGCATCCCAGTCTTAGTCCGTAGGGTTCAATATTGAGTTGGCCCACCCTTTGTTGCTATAACAGCTTTAACTATTCTGGGAAGGCTGTCCACAAGGATTAGAAGTGTGTCTATGGGAATGTTGGACCATTTTTCTAGAAGCGCATTTGTGAGGTCAGGCACTGATGTGGACAAGGCGGCCTGGCTCGCAGTCTCTGCTGTAATTCATCCCAAAAGTGTTCTATCGAGTTGAGATCGGGACTCTGTGAGGCCATTCAACTTCCTCCACCCCAAACTCGCTCATCCATACTATATTGCCAAAAGTATTGGGCCACCCCTCCAAATCATTTGGTGGAGGGAGGATTATGGTGTGGGGTTGTTTTTCAGGAGTGGGAATTGGCTTCTTAGTTCCAGTGAATTGAACTCTTAAGGCGTCTCCATGACAAGACATTTTGGACAATTTCATGCTCACAACTTTGTGGGAAAAATTTGGGGATGGCCCCTTCCTTTTCCAACATGAAAGGCCCATAAAGACAAGGATGAACAATTTTGGGGTGGAGGAACTTGACTGGCCTACAAAGAGTCCTGACCTCAACCTAATAGAACACCTTTTGGATGAGTTAGGGTGGAGACTGCAAGACAGGCCTTCTCATTAACATCAGTGCCTGACCTCATAAATGCGCTTCTGGAGGAATTGTCAAACGTTCCCATAGACACACTCCTAAACCTTGTGGACAGCCTTCCCAGAAGAGCTGAAGCCGTTATAGCTGAAAAGGGTGGGTCAACTAAATATTGAACCTTACCGACTAAGACCGGGATGCCATTAATGTTCATGTGCGGGTAAAGGCATGTGTCCCAATACTTTTGGCAAAATAGTGTATATCTAAAGCCAAAACATTTTTTTTTATCCCGGCTAGAGTAGGAAATGCATAAAACATCGCAGACATAGCAATTCCATATATAAATCCATTAACTTTACCTCCCCAAGATCTCTTTGGGCTCATATTTCTCATAAAACTCTTGAGAAGTCTGCCAATCTGGTAATTCCTCTTCACGCGTCATCTTATATTATCTTTGAAAGCTTCTTCAGGGACCTGCAACAGATAAGAGTGTAATTATTGCAGTCATATTTAATATCGGATATAAATTTACCTGTTATTTTCATACTTTGATTGCTTTATGTACCATTATGTGAATGACGTATGTTGAATAGAACTAGGATGAACTAGGATGAGTTCACCATGCAATATAAGTCAGGACAGACTTTCCTGTGGTTGAGTCAACCCCCTCCTCACAAGGATCAGATTGACAGCAAAGTAGTATCTTCATGACCTTTCTATCAGATGTTTAAAAGCTTATTCTGTATATCTGTTACAAGGCTAGTGAGTTAATTACTAATGCAATGTGTGACACAGTTATGGGAAGAAGACAAGTCTTTAACGCACTGTTTGTATTTGAGCTTGTGCGGTTCCTCCTTCTTTGCAGCCCTCAGCTGGTTTAAGTACAGATACTCCTTGTTTAATGACTTACCTGTTTAACGACCGCTTGCACTTACTACCAGCTCTCCCCAACTTGTGCAGGACGACTGTTTAGGCCGCGTACACACGGTCGATCCATCCGATGAGAATGGTCCGACGGACCGTTTTCATCGGTTCACCACTGAAGCAGACTGATGGTCTGATGTGCGTACACACCATCAGTTCAAAAACCGATCGGGTCAGAACATGGTGACGTAAAACACACAACCTGCTGAGAAACACGAAGTTCAATGCTTCCAAGCGTGCGTTGGCTTGATTCTGAGCATGCGCGGGTTTTGAACCGATGCTTTTCTGTACTAACCATCGGTTTTGACCTATCGGTCAACCATCCATTGGTTCGATTTTAAAGCAAGTTCTAAAACTTTGGTCTGAAGGACAAAAGTCCGATGGGCCGTACACACGGTCGGTTTGGACCGATGAAACTGAACCTCAGTCCGTTTTCATCGGTTTGGACCGGTCGTGTGAACGCGGCCTTAGACTTACGACCAGCTCTCCCGACCCGCGACCATTCGGACTTACAACCAACTCTCCCGACCAATGCACGGGATGTCATGTCATCACTCTGCATCAGCCTCGTACAAATATAGTACAGTACAGTAGTTAGGAATGCTTAAAATATTGATTACTTGTGGTTCCTCATTTCATGGCCAATTCGTTTAACCACCTGGTCGCTGGAACGGAACCCGGTCATTAAATACCTGTATTTTAAGTGACTCAGATAACAAAGCTAGAACGCTGTTATACATATTGGTATTTTTAAAAAAAGCTGACAACTGTTTTCAGCTGTCATTCGGAGTCCAATGAGGTTTAAAAATTACAGTCACATAGCTAAATTAAAGATACTTGTCCTTGTGTTAATGCTTTGTTTATTGAGCCTTCTGACAATATAAAAAATAAATGTGGCTGATGAAGGTATGATGGTGCATGCACATACAGTATCTGCAGCAGCTTTCAGTCCTCCAGCACTATTCAAATGTTTGGAAGTTTTGACTGGGCAAATATCCAACACTTCGTGGTAACATCAGATCTTCCTTGCACTCCCATATGTTCCCCAGTAGAAATAAGGTTAGGCGTGTTTAGATGCTGGTTGAGCCCAGCAGGAAGCTGTCACCTGTAAAGGCCAATCATCTGCAGTGGGGGCTTTCCCTGCATGCACCCGCATCTATACATGCTTCTTGTATATGTGTGGCTGTGGGGGCAGGGAATGTCCCCACTGCAGACGATTGACCCATTACAGGTGACAGCTTCCTGGAGGGCACAGTTCAGAAGAGCATCCAAAAAGGCTCAAGCTCATCTCTATTTCCCAATTGATGAAGTGTGCATTTACATAATCTGCAGCTGAAAATTTTGGGGACATTTTCTAAGGCATAACTTATTATATATCAGTTGCAGTGATCACTAATGTGGTAATAACCAAAGTACTGTCATGTTTTAGCTATAGCCATCAGTACAATTAATATGGCTCCTTGTGGATTTATTCCGCTCAGTTGAGCACACTAGCATCTAAACTTGTTATTCTGGATTTAAAAGGAATTAATTTACTTTTTTTTATATATATATGTAAAAGAGATCCTACTGATAAAAATAATCAAATTAATATGTACATGGGGCAACCATAATGGCTTACTACATGCAGGCTATGCTTTCTTCTATGATGTGGCACACAACAGTTGTGCTTTACCGATTTGTCTCACAATGCACGTCTGAATCAGCAGATTTATTGCCTGGAATTTATAAAGAATGTCATAGACACTCAATTCGTATGCAGCTCCACACAACAAATGTTAATAACCGTGACAAAATTTTGTACATGTCCAAGAGGAATGAAAGGGACACACACTGCTGGCATCACAATACCCCTGTAGCTAAAAGCTATTTTTTCAGTAACACAAATCCACAGCAATCCCGAGGGTGGAAAACAAGGGCAATGTCATACCGTGGATTTGTTTTCCTGAAATTATTATACAGGATTTATATAGCATCAACAGTTTGCGCAGAGCTTTACAACATGAGGGCAGACAGTACAGTTACAATACAATTTAATACAGCAGGAACCAGAGGGCCCTGCTCGTAAGGAAATACATGTTTTGCTGTGCAAGGACGTGCTGATGAGTGGGCACCCAATACATGTTGGAGGATCAAGGAGAAGTAAGCATTTGGAGCAATGCTGTCTGTTGCTAAATTCTTCGGGGGTCAGCCTGTCAGTGCTCAGACCATACGCCACCCACTGCATCAAATTGGTCTGCATGGCTGTCGTCCCAGAAGGAAGCCTCTTCTAAATATGATGCAGAAGAAAGCCCGCAAACTGTCCTTAGTCTGCTGAAGACAAGCAGACTAAGGATATGGATTACTGCAACCATGTCCTGTGGTCTGATGAGACCAAGATAAACTTATTTGGTTCAGATGGTGTCAAGCGTGTGTGGCAACCAGGTGAGGAGTACAAAGACAAAATGTGTCTTGCCTACAGTCAAGCATTGTGGTGGAAGAGGAGCACAAGGTCTCTAACATCCACCAGCTCCGTGATATCGTCATAGGGGGTGGAAAAGGACTCCAGTGGCAACCTGTTAAACACAACAAAGTCTGGTACTATATAATCCTGCCAGGATATCTCTCCATGCAAATATCTTTAAAATGGTTGAGTGATCATGAAGCAGCTGTTTGGATGTTCAGCACCAGGAGCGGTGCTAAATGTAAAACCAAGGTTTTGTGGGATTTAATTTGTTGCAGTGGCAACCTGTAAAGATCTGGTGAACTCCATGTCCAAGAGGATTAAGGCAGTGCTGAAAAATAATGGTGGCCACACAAAATATTGACACTTTGGGCCCAATTTGGACATTTTCCCTTAGGGGTGTACTCACTTTTGTTGCCAGTGGTTTAGACATAAATAGCAGTGTGTTGAGTTAGTTTGAGGGGAAAGCAAATTTACGCTGTTATACAAGCTGTACACTCACTACTTTACATTGTAGCAAAGTGTCATTTCTTCAGTGTTGTCACATGAAAAAAATGTGAGGGGTGTACTCACTTTTGTGAGATACTGAATTTTTTCATCCAGAGGGCTGCTAAGGATACAGTATGCAGTAGCATGTCTTGCAAACATTTAGTGCTGGTCTCTTCTGGGTACTCCAGGAGCAACTTGCCATCTGCATACTGAGCACCTCCACCATTCAGAGAATGGCTGGTATTTTTTTTCAGTGAACACAAGGCATTCTTTGATTTTATCCAATCAGAGAAGGGGAAGAGAGGGGAAGCTGATGACATCACAATAGCACCCGCAAGAGATTTTATACATATCCCCAGCATATCTTCAAATGCAATATATGAAGAATTAGATGTACTGTGACTAAGCTAAAGTTCAGCTTTAATGGGTGCAGCATATATTTAAGGATTTTATGTAAACAAAATAGTTATATAGTAGTGCTGTGTTAAAGTGGTTGTAAACCTAGTTACACTTTTACATACCAAAGCTTACCTGTAGGTACTGGAAATATCTCCTAAACCTGCACGGTTTAGGAGACATTTACCATATACGCTCACGCTAACGTCATCGGCGCATGCGCACTGAAGAAAGGGCACAATCTAATGGGCTTGTGCCGTGACTGGTGGCTCCGGCACACATGCATGGGAGTGACATCACGCGACTCCGGCTAGCCACAGAGCCAGAGTCCACGGCCCCCAGAAGGAAGAGGGGTGAAGATGGATGCGGCCACCAGCGGGGACATTGCAGGCTTCGCTTGCAGGTAAGTACCCATTATGCTTTTACTTTGCACGGGAAAAAAGACAACGTAAAACCCATCAGGGCTTACTTCCTCTTGAATATATACTGTATATTAGTGATATTACCATTAATTTGCCTGTGAATGATAAAGTCTTAAAGGGGTTGTAAAGACAAAAATATTTTCCTCTTAAATAAAAGTCTGACAGTAGCTGATGAAGTAAAAAGTAATGTTTTGCATTATAACTAGTTTGATACCTGTTGAAATCGAGCTGTTTTATTCACCTCCGTCACTCCTGAATCATTATTCTCACTGACTTCCTGGTTTGCGGTGCGCATTCAATCTTGCTACATCACGGCCTAATGGGAACTACAGTTCCCATTAGGCTTAGCCTCCATGCCTGTGAGGGATAAGAGAGCATCTTCACGCAGGGCTGGAGTCATAGGGAGGGGGTGAGCACATTCTGCTTTCCACCATGCAAAATGGCTCAGATGCTGGTGGAAAGCAAGAAGAGGAGTGACAGGAAATGGCATTTTCAAACCTGGATTACTGTATTTTGGAGGTCAAAAGGAAAAACGAGGTAAGTGATATTTAAATGCTCTAGCTTACAGCAATCAATTGATCTAATAAAAACGAACCTTTAGTGTTCCTTTAAGCTTGATACACACTATATAACTTTTGTTCTTAGATTTCCTTTAGATTTACCCTCAACTATGTAGTGCAAGGGCATGCCTGATTGCATATAAATTGAAAGTGTTTAGGTATGACCTCAAATTATATTGTTTTAGTAAATATAAAGGAAAAAAATCTGCAGAAAATTGTGTAGTGTGTAGCCAGCTTTAGAAGTGAAGTTTGGGAGCTGCTATTGTTGACTTGTGTCCGACCGTGCAAAGCTCTTCGGCTGCCATCCTTGACTACATGGTAAGTCACGGACCTTTTTTTTCTTTCACTGTTTAGTTCACCCACGATCCCTTTACTCCTCATTCCTTTTTTACTTCCCCTTCCCTCCCTCACAGCGCAGCTACCATACTTTACATTATTATCACTTTTTCTGTTAGGATCAGATCCACAGGTGCTGCTGCAGCCCCCCCCCCCCCCCCCCAGTCCATCAGACAGTGCCAGAGTTCTCTATTTCTATAAGTGCGTAGCAAGTCATTTTTAGGGAAACCTGGTATGTTGGAGGTCAGAGACTTTCTAAGTAGTAAAAAAAAAAGATAAGGATGAACCCAGATGCTGCACCTTCAAAAACAAATGAGCAGCGGGGACTCCAATATTTCTATCCTGACAGAAATAAAGCCTTTGCATTATTTCCTCCGTCTAAAATAGCATCAAGAATGCAAATACAGTATATAATATTTACACAGAGAAGAACCAGATCAGTGACTTACTTTTTTTTGGATTTGTTGCCTTTTGCTCCACAGTGAACACAATTTCCTGCCAGTGCAGTGCTATATTTAAATTCGTGAAATTACTAAAATTATTAATGAAAAAAAGCTAGAATAAGTGTGTCCATTTTCTGCTCTGATAGATGACTAAGCTTGTTTATGCATCTGTTATATTACATAAATCGTTTCCTGGAAGGATGTTACATCATTCTCGTCTCTCTGAGAATACACTAAGGGTAATACAGCCATAAAGGAAGGCTATCTAATTGCTGCTCACAACAACATACAGCACCGTTATACAGCATTATTTGACTTGGATAAAACTAAACTGTGCCCACCTTTTAGTTCTTTTGCAGGGAAAACATTATGAGCAAACGTCACCGACTGTTTCTTTGAATAGACATTGAAAAGGATTTTGACTAAGTGCTGTTTCTTTTTGAGAGCTGTGCAAACATTCAGTGCCGGCCCAAGACATTGTGCTGCCTGGTACCCAGAATGAAATGCTGCTCCCCCCAAAAAAAAATTACGCCCACCAAAATGCCCCCACATCCATTATTTTATATCATGATAACTAAAGTGGACCTATCATGGCTCTAAACATGTATATAGGAGTATAAAAAGGACATGTTATGGCTCTATTCATGCAATTAACCCCACAGTGTAGCGGAGAGCGGAACGGGAGGAGCGGTCGGGCGGCAATTAGCCCCACAGTGGAGTGGAGATTGGAGCTGGCGGAATGGAATGGCGTGCAGGCAGGAAATTTGCTGCCCCCCTGAAAGTGCTGCCTGGTACAATGGTACCATTGGGTCCCGTGGTAGGGCCGGCCCTGCAAACATTTATAGACCTCGCTAATAATAAACTAGCATGAGCCGTGAAATTACATGTGTGTGCTATTGTCAGCGGCATAGGCCCCCCCCAAAATCTATCATCCATAGTAAGGTTACAGTTTATGCCAACAATCTGCTCTACTTTACCACACTGGCCACAGCCAGCGACCAGTCTCCCTTGTATGCTTAGTGAACTTCTTAAAGTGGAATTCCAGCTTACTACTGCAAAAATTAAAAATAAAAGGAGAATGCACACCCAAGGGCTATGTCCAATTTAGTACAAAAATACACAGCATCACTAAAAAAACCTCCAAAAAGTCTATTCTCCCCCACCACACAACCACCACCCCCCCCCCATTTTGCCTCCCCCACAACAAAATAGCACTGCAAAATCAATAGGTCCCAAAAACCATCCCCACCTTTCCCCTACATGACGGGATAACACGGAAACTTCCCCTGGGAGCTGGATCCAAGAAACCGCAATAACTCCCCCCAAAATAAGTGAACTTCTTAAAGTGGAATTCCAGCTTAGACCTAGCCAGCCTTAAATATGTCCTGTCCCCTTCCTAACACATATGTTAAAGCGGAGGTTCACCCTAATTGTCAAGTTTTGCTGTTTAAAACCAGCAGCCATAGTACTGTATCTATACGTTTTTTTTTTTTTTTTTTTTAAATAGGCCTCCTTACCTTGGAATGAGGGCCTTTTGTGAGCTGTCACTCACTTTTCCCCGCAGGAGTGGGCGTGGTTTCGAAAAATCCCCGATCAGCGCTATGTCTCCTGGGAGTGAGTCCTGAGAATCCCAGGAGACGCGCTGTGTTTGAAATCCCGCGGGTCACGTGACTAGTCTGGCTAGTCACAGCGGGGAGTGTCCTTTTCAGGACGCTGCCGGCCGTTGTCCTAGCAACTATGCAGTGTTGACGGCACGGCTCAGGAGACACCGCATCCCGGAAGATAATACAGGAGGGATTCACGGTGCCAGCAGTTAAGATGGCAATGTCCATCATTAATTTTTATAAAATCTACTTTTGGGGGAAATCGTCCTGGTAGCGGCTGCGACTAGGAGACTGGTGAGTACAATTTTCGTTGTACCATCAAGCTTTACAAAAACGTCTTTAAAAAAAAACGTTTTCCCCCGGAACTCCCGCTTTAACTAACCTGTGTAAGAAATATGTATATCAGAAGCAACCTGAAAATAGGCAAGTATATGAACCTTTCTTTCACAGATTAGTTAGTGTTAGCCTGGGGGTGGGTGGGCATTTTTAAGGCTAGTTAGGTGTAAGCAGGAATTCTACTTTCAATTTGGTTATCAATTGAACTAAAAAGTTAACTTCCAGCTTTCTTCTCACCCTTTGATCTCCACTGCTATCTCAAACGCCAAAAAGCTATTACGGGGCGTGGGGAGGGGGAGGCATCTCTTGTTTATCCTCTCTTTTGCCCCCCACCATTTTTATCCCACCCCTCTTGTCTGCTGTTAGGGCAGATGGTGAGGCAGCCATCTTGGGAACACTCAATATCATACAAGGGCCAATTTAGACAGAAGACAATTAGCCTACTAGCATGTGTTTGAAGTTTGAGATAAAAACCCACATGAGCACAGGGAGAACATGGAGCAAACTCCATTCAGATAGTGTCCTGACCGGAATTCAAATTGAGGATCCCAGTGATGCAAGGCAAAAGTGCTAAACACTAAGCCACTGTGCTGCCCCACTTCTAGTGCTGGCCTATTCCTCCCAGTCTGTATGCTACTGTCCAGAGGATTACAGGAGAATTATAAAGCCAGATTCAGGCACTGGTTCTATAAAAATATATATATTTTTTTAAATAAATACATAACTGGGTTACATTGGGCTTTTTTTGTAAAATATATGCCTTGGGCTTAGCTTATAGTAGTGTAGAGCACCCCTTAAGGAGCCGGAGATAAACTGGGATCCCCTACCCTGCACGGCCAGGCATACCAAATTTTCACAGGCACTCTACAGACAGAGAACAGTCCGTGACTTCGTTTTTGTGGTTTATTGAGGGTTAAATAACTTGGATGGGGATGGGAGGTAATAGGATGCCCACCTGATTTCAGCAAAAAAACTTTGGCGACATCTTCCTATACACAGTCTATATACAGTCTCCTTGACACTCCTCCTGCACTTAATTTGCTTGTAGACTCCAGTTAGATCACTGTAAATTAATCTGATAGACACAGTCAGATTTAGCAATGCCCCTTTGCAGGCAGGAACTCAAAGCCCCGTTTTGTAGCAGAACACAGTGATCAAGCTTGTAGTATCCCTCCTGTGGCTACTGGTCCCAGCACCACCTCTTCGGGCAATGCCAACCCACCTGGCTGCAGCTGCCCCTTTCACTAGCCCTTCAGGCTAACTTTCCTCCACACTGACTCACACCAGCCCACCCGTCTAACTCTGCAGGAGATCTCCCAGGGAAAGGATGAAGAATTTTCACAACTCTGCCTTCAGAGAGAATTGGCTACATGTGGCAGTCTCCCTCCTTGTTAGTCCCCAGTAGTGCTGCTCTACTCACACTGTCATCTCACTTGCTCCCGCGCCTTCGGGAAGAGCTTCCTCCATGTGTTGTGGCAGGATCCTTCCAGTGTCTGATCTCCTGCCCAAGGTCACCCCCCCAGATGGCCACCAACAGTATCCAGAGCACTATATCTCCATCTTCTACACAAATGCCCCCACTGGCATGGCCCATGCCTATTTACGAGGTAAGCCTTTCCCCCTGCCAGCCATTTACTGGGGATTGGCCGAGACCCTCATAAAGATTCCAAACAGCTCCTCATAACCTCCACCCACCAGCTCTACAACCTTCTAGACCAAGGGAAGGCATGAGAGAAGCTGTCAGTATGAGTCATCCAGCCCTGACTCACTGAACCCTGACTCAGATTCATAGCTCAAGCTTAGCCCTGAGCTAAACTAAATTTTCCTACCCTACAACCTCTTAAATCTAGCACACACTGGAGGGTGCTACAGTAGGGATTTTGCATGACCAACACATTTCTGTTGCTTTCCATTGGTAAAGCTCCAACATCAGTTGATTAATCAAATAGTCCTGCTCGCTGTCTTGGGATACTATTAGAAATCATACAGCAACATTTTGCTTGTTTATTTGTGAAATATTTTTTCTCACTAGTATCTTACATGGCATGTAGATGACCAGCAAACCTTTATTATATAATTAACAAGGGAGCTGCGGTGGCTCAACGCAATTGGCACTGCGCTGATAAGCCATTCACCTCTACAGCTAGGGGTTCGGATCCCGGTCTCGGCTACATGTGAATTGAGTTTCGTGGTCTCAGCCCGGCTCCCGGTGGGTGTGCTATGCGAGGTAAGCCTGCGCATAGTACGCCCACCCCCCTCCCACAAAAACCACCACACTTACACGTACTCGAAATTGGGTTAACATGCACGCACTTTGACCATGCGGTCTCTAAAAAGAGAGGCGAAGGACTAACGGGGCTGGTTGAGCGGGCAAATCCTCTCACTCCCTTCTAGGGAGTCCCTCTGCCCCGTTGGACTTCAAAGCGGAGCAGGTAGGGCGGCCTGTGTGGGAGGACCCCCTCACACACCCGCCATTGCCACCCAGGGCATGGAGAAAGGTGTCAGATTGCCTCTGGGGGAGGCCTGCCTACTCCCAACTCCTGCAGTCCGGCTCCTCTCTCGAGTACACGCACAAAATACACTTTAAAAAAAAAAAAAAAAAAATTAAAAATCCAAATCTACGTGTAATTAATATTCATCATGCTTCTACTTGTTGAAAAAAAAAATCATTACGCTTATACATTATTTTGTAATTCTATGGCAGAAAACCAAAGACATTTCATTAGATTGAGGGCAGTAAAGATAAGCATGGGAATAAATTAAATACAGAGCTCTTACATAATCTTCCTAATATGCCTGTGAAAAATAGGACACTTTGAACAGATATGTGTCCTTGATATGGAGTACACTTAAAAATTTAATATCTTTTTTTTGTATAAAGCGATATAACTGTTAGTTGTCAAAGTCAAGACATAATGCAGTTTCAATAGCAGTATAGAAAATAACACAGATTTAATGCTCAATAGAAGAATCATCTTTCTCCTGAATCTGTGTACCTTGAAATATGACTATAATGATAATAGCTGCTTTCACGATAACAACACTCCTCTTACCTCTAATGAAGCTGGGCCCAACAGTGTTCTCCTGATGGTATTCCCATGTATACTAACAGCAAGGATCCCAGAATCCTGCATACACGCAGCCTGGCAGAGTGATCATCCCCTGAGCTTGTGTTCTGTACACTGCAGATCTAAGCAAGTGACTTGCCAAAAATACATTGCTATTCATCCTGCAATACAAGCAGCAAAGCCAAGCCTCAACATGTGCTGTTACCACTTAGCTGTCGTGCACTTGTTATGTACTCAGAGCAACATGTGTGACCTGAAGGAAGGTGAATATTAGTCTAAATAGGACCAGAATACATACTTTTACTTACTGATTTTAGAAGGCTATGCGTTCACTTGCAGTGCAGGATTTCCCAGACTGAAAGCATTTTATTATGGTTACATATCCTGGCTGATAAAAATGAGCAGGGAGTGCCACTATGATCCTGGCACGGTATGAATGCTACAGTAATCTTATGTATTGTGTGTCGAACTGGTGAAGAAAAAAAAAAACAGTCCATTGGTGTTTTAAAATTACAGTATTGTAATGCAAGAACATTTTGTAACAAGGAACTAGGGAAGTTTTGATTTATAATGCCCACAGTTTTACATTTCTGGATATTATGGTGAGCCCTAGGCAGGGGAAATATACAGACGTGTACAGTATCTCACAAAAGTGAGTACACCCCTCACATTTTTGTAAATATCTTATTATATCTTTTTATGTGACAACACTGAAGAAATTAGACTTTGCTACAATGTAAAGTATAGTGAGTGCACAGCTTGTATAACAGTGTACATTTGCTGTCCCCTCAAAATAACTCAACACGCAGCCATTATTGTCTAAACCGCTGGCAACAAAAGCGAGTACACCCCTAAGTGAAAATGTCCACATTGGGCCCAAAGTGTCAATATTTTGTGTGGCCACCATTTTTTTCCAGCACTGCCTTAACTTTCTTGGGCATGAAGTTCACCGGAGCTTCACAGGTTGCCACGGGAGTCCTCTTCCACTCCTCCATGACAACATCACAGAGCTGGTGGATGTTAGAGACCTTGTGCTCTCCTCCACCTCCTATTTGAGGATGCACCACATATGCTCAATGGGGTTTAGGTCTTGAGACATGCTTGGCCAGTCCATAACCTTTAGCCTCAGCTTCTGTAGCAATGCAGTGGTCGTCTTGGAGGTGTGTTTGGGGTTGTTATGTTGGAATATTGCCCTGCGGCCCAGGGTCTGAAGGGAGTCACAGTAAAGGTTGGCATTCATGGTTCCCTCAATGAATTGTAGCTCCCCAGTGCCAACAGCACTCATGCAGCCCCAGACAAACGTGAGTACACCCCTCACATTTTTTGTGAATATTTTATTATATTGTTTCATGTGACAACAATGAAGAAAATACACTTTGCTACAATGTAAAGTAGTGAGTGTACAGCTTGTATAACAGTGTACATTTGCTGTCCCCTCAAAAGAACTCAACACACAGACAATAATGTCTAAACCACTGGCAACAAAAGTGAGTACACCCCTAAGTAAAAAAAAAAAGGTAAAAATTGGGCCCAATTAGCCATTTTCCCTCCCCACTGTCATGTGACTTGTTAGTGTTACAAGGTCTCAGGTGAGAATGGGGAGAAGGTGTGTTAAATTTGGTGTTATTGCTCTCACTCTCTCATACTGGTCACTGGAAGTTCAACATGGCACCACATGGCAAAGAACACTGTGAGGATCTCAAAAAAAGAATTGTTGCTCTACATAAAGATGGCCTAGGCTATAAGAAAATTGCCAATACCCTAAAACCGAGCTGCAGCATGGTGGCCAAGACCATACAACAGGACAGGTTCCACTCAGAAAAGGCCTCGCCATGGTCGACCAAAGAAGTTGACTGCACCTGCTCAGCGTCATGTCCAGAGGCTGTCTTCCGGAAAAAGACATATGGGTGCTGCCAGCATTGCTGCATAGGTTAAAGGGGTGGGGCGTCAGCCTGTCAGTGCACATTGCATCAAATTATTCTGCATGGCTGTCGTCCCAGAAGGAAGCCTCTTCTAAAGATGATGCACAAGAAAGCCTGCAAACAGTTTGCTGAAGACAAGCAGACTAAGGACATGGATTACTGGAACCGTGTCCTGTGGTCTGATGAGACCAAAACAAATGTATTTGGTTCAGATGGTGTCAAGCGTGTGTGGTGGCAACCAGGTGAAGAGTACAGACAAGTCTTGCCTACAGTCAAGCATGGTGGTGGGAGTGTCATGGTCTGGGGATGCAGTTCATCGAGGGAACCATGAATACCAACATGTACTGTGACATTAGAAAGTGCGAGTATTGCCTCTTTTAGATTTAGATAACAATATCAGTAAAATGTGCCAGCATCCCTATTGATTGTAATTGGTATGACCTAATCAATGACTCAAACAAGGGCTGCTTGCGGCCTAGTTGATTGACTGTAGATCAAAGGGGGAGGGGAAGTTTGTTTGGGATTTTCGAGGCACTGATATGCAACAATATAAAAAGTAGTATAAATATTTATTTAACAAATTATAATGATACAAAAAATACAGAACATTTGGGACAAACCCCACTAATCAGATCGATCACAAGACCGTTGGTCTAATCGGTGGAGTCGTGGTCTCGACCGGTTTCGCAGTATAAAACTGCTTCTTCAGGAGAATGTCTACAGGTATACAAATAAAATATAATAAAGCAACAAGCAATTATATACAATAATTTGATAAGAAAGAAAAATACATAGGGTCAATACTGTGCTTTGTAGGAGAGTCACAGGACTACTCACCTTGGTTTGCCAAAGTGATCATAGACACGCTCGGGCAAAAGAACCCCCTAGGGCGCACGTGGGGGATAATAAGGACGGGCTCTGGTGGAAGAGGTTGATAGGTTAATCCTAATGGTTAATATATTTAAGGACGGTTGTGCAAGGATGAGCCAGGATAAGGTGAAAGAACCGTGAAGGAAAGAGAGAGTTGGGAAACGGGGGGAGGGGGGAGGGGGGGGAAAAAAAAAGGGGGGGAAAGGGGAAGAGAGAGGGTTTATTGTGGGGGAGGGTAACAAAAGGGGCAAGGGGAGAAATGGGAAAGAGAAGAAAAAGTTTATTGAAGCAAAAAAAGGGGAAACAAGAAGGGCAAAGGGAAGAAAAAGAGAGAAAAAAAAAAAACGGGGGTAAAACTAACCAAAGTGAAGAAATAAAACAGGGATTGACAAGCGTATTTGAAGAAAGATAAAAGTAACAGAAAGAAAAAGAACAAGGAGGAAAAAGAAAAGAAGGAGAAAAGAATAAAAAAAGGGGAAAAATTAAAGTATGAAAAGGGGGAGGAGAAGAAGAGAAAGGGGTGAAAATAAGAGAAAGAAAAGGGGGAGGAGGAAGGGAAGAAAGAGGGAAAAAGAAAAGAATATCTGACATAAAGAAGGGAGGGGGGGGGAAGGGGGGTTTTTGGTGATGAAAAATGGGGAATAGAAATAAGTGAAAAAATAGAAAGGGTGATGGGATGGGGGAGGGGAACGTAGAACGTAGAACGTAGGCAAGCCCTGTTATAAGCTTTTTTTAGGTTGTAAAAAAAGCTTATAACAGGGCTTGCCTACGTTCTAGGAATTCCCTGTTATATGACACACCCAAACAGAAAAATACAACCACCTTAACCAACAATCCCGTACGTTTCATCACTACCTACTCCGCTCATCACAATGTCCTACGTGACATTCTGAATAGACACTGGCATATTCTTACTGATGACAGCACTCTGTCTAAACATGTGAAAGTACATCCCGAAATGGTCTACCGCCGTGCATCTTCACTGCGAGACCGACTCACTCAGAGCCACTACACACAAGAACGTCCACCCCCCCCCCAGTGCTTAGGGGAACTTACCGGTGCGGCAATTGCCCACGTTGCCCATGGGTACTGGAGGGCAAACGTTTCATCTTACCAAATAGTGAAGTTTTCCTCCCTTCTTTTCATGCAGACTGTGGTACTAAGGGTGTGGTCTATTTAATGGTATGTAATTGTAATGCCTTCTATGTTGGAAAAACAATTAGAGAATTTCGCCAACGCATTGGCGATCACCTGTATGACACAGGTTTGGGAAAATTGACTACTATTGGACGTCATATAGGACTTTATCACAGGTATGATTTGACAGTGGTACGCTTCCTTATATTGGAGGTCATCCCACCACATCCCCGTGGTGGTGATTGGGATAAATCCATTCTCCAAAAGGAATGTTTATGGATAGAACGTTTGAATGCTATGACGTATCCAGGTCTAAATGAAGTCAATTCATATAGGTCCTTCATTTAGTTGGGCTGTCGGTGGATTGACTGGTCATTCAACTATAATTGTTGTAGTTCTGATAGGAATGGAGATAAAATATTCCCTATATATATATATATATTGTCTATCCTATCTTTATAACCAGAACACACCAAATAAAATCTTTCCTGTTTTTCTTCCATGCATCTCTATCCATCAACATCACCACTGTCAAATGATTACTTGAAAGTCCCGGTATTTTATCCTTTAAATGTTACAAACACATGTCATAGATGTTGCCTTATTTCCTTTGAAACTATCTTGCTCTGATTGTCGTTTTTCTGAGTCTTGAATTATTCCTGCTTAAATGACTCCACAATGTAATGTATTTCAGGCATATCCCCCTGTTTACATTTTTTAATTAAAATGTTTGTAATATCTTTATCCTTGTGATTATATTTTGCAATCTCCTCGTTTTACATATGTCTCTATATTGTGCCTTGTTAGCCTAGGACCTTGGTCATGTGATCGGGCCCGCTCTGGCACTTCCCCCCCTCTTCATTGATTGGCGCACGTCGGACCTCTCAGACCACGGGCTCCAATCGAAGCCTGTTGTTTGCAGCCCTGAACCCGGCCAATGGCCATTGGGTCCCAGGACTGCAAGGCCGCGCATCGACGAATGCGCGGCCGTCTGATTGGTGAGTCACGTCTACGTCGCGTCCACGTGACCCATGACGTGACTTGGGATATCCCATTTAAGCTGCTCTATGAGCTAGCTGAATGAGACGCACGGAGCTCTCCCTGGGGACGCGCTGACACTTCAGAGAACTCTGTAAGTATACACGGTTCATGCTGAATCTGTACTGTATACTCCTATGCCTCTCCATTATCTGTGACATTTATTCCCAACTACATGCTTGGCATTATGTCTTTCTTCAGATTGGCTTTTGCCTGTGTTCAACCACACTGGCTCTCCTGTCAGCTTGCTTATAACCTTGTGTCACCTGCCCCAGTATCATTCAAATTGATTGTTTTATCCTGGACGGTAAGCTAGTTTAATATTAACCCATCTCACTCCAGCACTAATTGTCACACCCCGGTGTCCCATTCACTCACTTAGCAGCACCATTGGTTGTCCTAACCAATTTCCGTTTGGCTACTTTGGAATTCTTATCAACTACTCTTCCCCTCCCCCATCCCATCACCCTTTCTATTTTTTCACTTATTTCTATTCCCCATTTTTCATCACCAAAAACCCCCCTTCCCCCCCCTCCCTTCTTTATGTCAGATATTCTTTTCTTTTTCCCTCTTTCTTCCCTTCCTCCTCCCCCTTTTCTTTCTCTTATTTTCACCCCTTTCTCTTCTTCTCCTCCCCCTTTTCATACTTTCCTTTTTCCCCTTTTTTTATTCTTTTCTCCTTCTTTTCTTTTTCCTCCTTGTTCTTTTTCTTTCTGTTACTTTTATCTTTCTTCAAATACGCTTGTCAATCCCTGTTTTATTTCTTCACTTTGGTTAGTTTTACCTCCGTTTTTTTTTTTTCTCTCTATTTCTTCCCTTTGCCCTTCTTGTTTCCCCTTTTTTTGCTTCAATAAACTTTTTCTTCTCTTTCCCATTTCTCCCCTTGCCCCTTTTGTTACCCTCCCCCACAATAAACCCTCTCTCTTCCCCTTTCCCCCCCTTTTTTTCCCCCCCTCCCCCCGTTTCCCAACTCTCTCTTTCCTTCACCTTATCCTGGCTCATCCTTGCACAACCGTCCTTAAATATATTAACCATTAGGATTAACCTATCAACCTCTTCCACCAGAGCCCGTCCTTATTATCCCCCACGTGCGCCCTAGGGGGTTCTTTTGCCCGAGCGTGTCTATGATCACTTTGGCAAACCAAGGTGAGTAGTCCTGTGACTCTCCTACAAAGCACAGTATTGACCCTATGTATTTTTCTTTCTTATCAAATTATTGTATATAATTGCTTGTTGCTTTATTATATTTTATTTGTATACCTGTAGACATTCTCCTGAAGAAGCAGTTTTATACTGCGAAACCGGTCGAGACCACGACTCCACCGATTAGACCAACGGTCTTGTGATCGATCTGATTAGTGGGGTTTGTCCCAAATGTTCTGTATTTTTTGTATCATTATAATTTGTTAAATACATATTTATACTACTTTTTATATTGTTGCATATCAGTGCCTCGAAAATCCCAAACAAACTTCCCCTCCCCCTTTGATCTACAGTCAATCAACTAGGCCGCAAGCAGCCCTTGTTTGAGTCATTGATTAGGTCATACCATGTACTGTGACATACTGAAGCAGAGCATGTCCCCCTCCCCCTTTGGAAACTGGGCTGCAGGGCAGTATTTCAACATAACAACCCCAAAACACACCTCAAAGACGACCACTGCCTTGCTAAAGAAGATGAAGGTAAAGGTGATGGACTGGCCAAGCATGTCTTCAGACCTAAACCCTATTGAGCAACTGTGGGGCATCCTCAAACAGAAGATGGAGGAGCGCAAGGTCTCTAACATTTACCAGCTCTGTGATGTCATCATGGAGGAGTGGAAGAGGACTCCAGTGGAAACCTGTGAATCTCTGGTGCACTCCATGCCCAAGAGGGTTAAGGCAGTGCTGGAAAATAACGGTGGCCCAAGAATTCAGTCAGGGTTTTGGACCATACAAACCAATAACACTAGTGGAATAACTGAAAGGGTGCAAACATAATTGCAGTCTGTATTTTGCATTATTTGATCCTGTATGTTAACCTCACAAAAACTGACATCAATGTATTCCTATATAAAAAAAAAAATGATGATCATCTATTTTCATCCGCTTCCGTCAACGTCAGTTATTTTGAATGGATGAAAGCCTTATTTTTCATCCGTTAAAAAAAACGTAGTGGACGGAAAACGCATGTAAAAACGGACAAACGGTCTGTTTTTGCATAAACAAAGGACTCTGGGACTAAAAAATGGATGAAAAAAACGGATGAAAAACTGATGTAAACTTCATCCGTTTTATTTTTTCTTTGAAAAAAGTAACTGAACTGATCAAACGAACGGTCCGCATGGGTGAAAGGGGCCTTAAGGGCTAATGTTATAGTTAAAGTTCATAAAGCCATTTAAGTTTGCTCTGGGCACTGAATATCTGATTTCCAAATACCTGGCACCAGGTTGCAGGCTGCTAAAAATAATGTACCACATTTGGATACAATCAAGAACTGTTGCCAGTGACTATCCTAATAAAAAAAAAAATTCTGCTCATCATAAATTATATTTAGATCTGTGTATCAATGATGACAATATTACACAGGAAATTATATTAACCACCTCCCACCCACCATATAGTAAAATAGCGGCAGGCAAGATCCCCTTTCATTCTGGGATGACACCGCCCCAGTGGCACCGCTCTCATCAATGCCACCTCATCAGCGCACATCAGTGGAGAAAAATTACTTATTTTAAAAATGTACTTCTTTTTAAATGCTCAATTTATTTTATTTTTTTGCAAAAAATAGAAAAACCCAGCGGTGATTAAATACCACCAAAAGAAAGCTCTATTTGTGTGAAAAATATATGATAATTTCATTTGGGTACAGTGTTGCACTGAAAGCTGAAAATTGGCCCGGGCAGGAAGGGGGTGAAAGTGTCCTGTATTGAAACGGTTAAAGACCATCTTTTTTGCCCCACCCCTGTTTAAAAAATTGACTTTCTGGTCGAACGATGCAGAACGTCACTCAACCCTGAAAATTGGATACATACTGTGAGTGCAGTCCATCCTGGGCCACAAAGAAGAAGAGGACCCTTCAGCATTACATTATTGGCCTGAAGATTTCTGAAAAGGAAATTATAAAACAAATAGCATACCATACAACTTGGGAAACCTTCTGGGGAGAGAGGGAAAAGTGGGGCTCTAGTTTAGTATTAATTATCTTGTTTAAATGACATAATTGCCAGTAAAATAAAGATGCTTTAACAATGGAACACATCGCAATACATCATTTATGTTGATGGTATATGGAGTATATTCAATATACAGTGGTGCCTCAGATTGCGAGTAACGCAGTTAACCACTTTACCACTGGGCACTTCCCTTCCTAACCATACCAATTTTCCGCTTTCTGTGCTCTTACATTTTGAATGACAATTACTCAGTCATACAACACTGTACCCATATGAAATTTGTGTCCTTTTTTTACACAAATAGAGCTTTCTTTTGGTGGTATCTAATCACCGTTGGGTTTTTTATTTTTTGCGCTATAAAAAAAGACTGAAAATTATTTAAAAAAATGAAATTTTCTTTGTTTCTGTTATAAAATTTAGCAAATTAGTCATTTTTCTTCATACATTTTGGCCAAAATGTATACCGCTACATATTTTTGGTAAAAAGAAGTACAAATTGGTGGATATTATTTGGTCTTTGTAAAAGTTATAGAGTCCAAAAGCTATGGTGCCAATATCTGAAAACTGATCACACCTGAAGTACTGATGACCTCTCATTTCTTGAGACCTTGAGACCCTGATGCCGCATACACACAATCATTTTTCGGCATGTAGAAAAAACTAAGTTTTTCCAACTTCATCATTAAAACGACGTTGCCCACACACCATCGTTTTAAAAAAATGCTCTAGCAAAGCACGGTGACGTACAACACGTACAACGGCACTCTAAAGGGGAAGTTCCATGCGGATGACGCCACCCTTGGGGCTGCTTTAGCTGATTCCTTGTTAGTAAAAGACGATTTGCGCTTTTCTGTCTGTTACAGCGTGATGAATGTGCTTACTCCATTACGAACGCTAGTTTTACCAGAACGAGCACTCCCGTCTCATAACTTGCTTCTGAGCATGCGCTGGTTTTAATCGTCGTTTTAGCCCACACATGATCATTGTTTACAACCCGAAAAACAACATAGTTTAAAACGTCGTTAAAAAATGCAGCATGTTCGAATTTTTTTTGGTCGTTTTTCAGAAGCCGAAAAATTATGTGACGCCCACACACACCATCATTATAAATTACATTTTTTAAAACAACGTTTTTTTAATGCCGAAAAATGATTGTGTGTACGCGGCATAACATGCCAGAAAAGTACAAATACCCTCCAAATGACCCATTTTTGGAAATAAGACATTCCAATGTATTTAGAAAGAGGCATGGTGAGTTTTGTCAGTTGTCATTTTTTCCCACTATTCTTTGCAAAAATCAAGATTTTGTTTTCTTTTCACAACATTGTCATATTAGCAGGGGGACAGGGGCGCTTTAAAAAAAAAAAAAAATTATTGTTCATTTTACTTTCTTTTAGTTTAACACTTTTTTCCCCCCAAATTTTTTTTTAACACTTTTATTCCTATTACAAGGAATGTAAACATCTCTTGTAATAGGAATATGGCATGACAGGTCCTCTTAAAAGTGAGAAATGGGGTCAATAAGACCTCTAGGCTGGGAAGCCTGAAATAAAAAATTAAAATTATCCTGGCTTCGATTGTAGCGGTGAGTTGGTAGAAGCACCAGAGGGCGGCGGGAGGGGGGGAGGACATCCCCTCTCGCCTCCCATAAGAACGATCAAGCGGCGGAACAGCAGCTATGATCGTTCTTATGGTGTAGGGAATCGCCAGCTGAAAAAGCCGATATCTGAATGATGCCTGTAGCTGCAGGCATCATTCAGATATCCCTGCACAAAATCAAGGACGGTCGGTGGGCGGGAAATTGTTAAAAGTTTTTTTTTTTTTTTAACACAAAGTTGTCCATTTATACAATATTATATTTATACAATGACTGTATGAAAGCGTATGGGGACTGCATGGAGTGTGCTGTGTGTAGGAAAGTGTGTGGAGTGTTCTGTGAGTAGAGGAGAGTGTATGGGGATTGCATGTAGTGTGCTGTGTGTAAATAGGAGTGTGCTGTATAGGAAAGTGTATGGGGACTGCATGGAGTGTGCTGTGTGTATGGACACTGCATGGAGTGTGCTGTGTGTATAGGAGAGTATGGTGATTGTATGTAGTGTGCTGTGTATATATATGAGAGTGTGTTGTATGGGGACTGCATATATTGTGCTGGGTGTGTGTAGGAGAGTGTATGGGGACTGCATAGAGTGTGCTGTGTGTAGGAAAGTATGGGGACTGCATGGAGTGTGCTGTGTATATAGGAGTGTGTTGTATGGGGACTGCATGGAGTGTGCTGTGTGTATAGGAGAGTGTATGGGGACTGCATGGAGTGTGCAGGAAAGTGTATGGGGACTGCATGGAGTGTGCTGTGTGTATGGGGACTGCATGGAGTGTGCTGTGTGTATAGGTGAGTGTATGGGGGATTGCATGGAGTGTGCTATGTGTATATAGGAGAGTGTATGGGGACTGCATGTAGTGTGCTGTGTGTATATATAGGAAAGTATATGGGGACTGCATGGAGTGTGCTGTGTATACAGAGCTGCCTGTAACTACACTACATACAAAAAAATGCCAATGACAATTATAGCAAGATAAATAGCGAACAACATTGTCAGTAATATATTCATCAGCTTTAAAGTAACAACAACCCCGATAACTATATAAAAACAAAAGCTTTATTTATTTTATAACAAAAAAATATATACTGCAGCATTTCCTGTACATTTCTCAAACCCTTGGTTTTCATGCTGCATTTACTTTACCTAAGTCTAGAAGACAGCACTTAAACCTTTGTTTTACACTTGCCTATATTATAGCAGCACATTTTTTTTATTGCACCTAGTAAACAGTAAAAGGATCCTACAAATGAATAAAGAGCAAATTATATTCAATGTTGAAAAGCACAATAGTAAAATGGATATGTATACATATTATTATTATTAATAGTTAATATACCACATTTGTATTTCTACCAGGAACTTGCATTGTTGTATAATCCAACATTCATCCCTGAGCAGTCCTAATGATCTGACTTTTCTGCAATACAAGGCACACATACTCTCTTTAGAAACATTTGATTCGCCTAAAAATGACATACAACTGAATCACTAATAAGAGATCAAATTTAAAAAGATTGCACCTAAAAGAGATAAACATATTAATGTATAAAGTTTCATTACACATGCTTTACAAGCTGTGTAACTGCAGGTTAGCTACAACAAGCGATTATCTTGTAAACACAAAACAGTTTGTGACCCAATACCTCTTACAGCGCACACTATAGAGAATAGAAAGTCATCAAGGGTTTTAATGTATATATTGAAAATTGTGTGTTACTAATTCATGCTAAATTTCAATACTCTAGAACGGGGATATGCAATTAGCGGACCTCCAGCTGTTGCAGAACTACAAATCCCATGAGGCATAGCAAGGCTCTGACAGCCACGAGCATGACACCCAGAGGCAGAGGCATGATGGGATTTGTAGTTTTGCAACATCTGGAGGTCCGCTAATTGCATATCCCTGCTCTAGAACCATTTGATTTACATTATAAAGAATAAAACATACCAGTTACCCATTAGGGCAGGGGTTCTCAACCTTGTCGTCAAGTACCCCCAACAGGCCATGTTTTGGGAATTTCTCTTGGATAAAATAGCTATCCAAAATACCAAGCCATTGACTCCGATTTAAAGCACCTGCAAACGTGGCCTGATGGGGGGTACTTAAAGCGGGGGTTCACCCTATTAAAAAAAAAATTTTTTTTTATTTATTATACCATTACATTCGGCATCGTAGCGCGAGCTACAGTATGCCGGTCTTACATTTTTTATCCCCGTACTCACTGTGCTATGGATCATTGAAGATTCCGGGGAATGGGCGTTCCTATGGTGAGAGAAGGTGATTGACGGCCGGCCCTGGCACGTCACGCTTCTCCGGAAATAGCCGAAATAGGCTTGGCTCTTCACGGCGCCTGCGCATAGCCTGTGCGCAGGCGCCGTGAAGAGCCGAGACCTACTCCGGCTGTCTTCGGGGAGCGTGACGTGCCAGAGCCGGCCGTCAATCATCCTCCCTCTCCATAGGCACGCCCATTCCCCGCGGGAGTCGGATTCTTCAATGATCGATAGCACAGTGAGTACGGGGATTAAAAATTTAAGACCGGCATACCGTAGCTCGCGCTACGATGCCGAATGTAATGGTATAATGATGTGAAGGAGGGTGAACCACCGCTTTAAGGACTGTGTTAGTGGGTCTTGCGCTGGGCAATACTATTAGTGGTCCTTTTTTTTTAAGCAACTTTTAATTTACGCAGCATCTAACATAACAGCTGCGCGTAATAATAAAGGAAAGAAGTATGAATGTCTGCCTCTTTATACATGTCAAACACATTAAAGCAGAATTATAGGCAGATATAAAAAGAAAATCTATTTGTTCTTGTTATTTAGACATTAAAAACAAACTATTAAATAAATCAGTACATTTTATGCTATATTAGCTTCTTGAAATGCCCTGCACAACATGAGGAGAACCAGTAGTGTGTGCCAACTGGCTTCTATTGCAATACACTGTGAGCTTGCTGATGGAAGGGGCAAGCAGATGTTCTCATCCGTGTTATTCTTGCTAGGCTGGGTGTGAGTCCATGATCAAGCAATACTTACTTGTCCATAATGGGGAAAAGAGAGGTCAGTGACCTTGGCTATGTTGTCTGGCAGACATGCCTGGATCACAAGAGTGGCTGAAAAAAATTGCAAATCATCTCACTTTATTATATACTTTATAATTGTATATAGCTGCGACAATTCACATATGTGTTTAAAGTGGGGGTCCACCCATCCCTGCAAAAATGAAAAGCCAGCAGCTACACATACTGCAGCTGCTGACTTTTAATAATAGGACACTTACCATTCCCAGAGTCCAGTCAGGTCGGCACCGCAGCTGTTGTTTCCATCAGCTGTCGGGTGGTGCCGCTGCCATTGTCAATAAGGGAACCCAGTAGTGAAGCATTACAGCTTCACGCTGGGTCCCTACTGTGCATGCACGAGGCACCGCTGCACTTTCCTACTGGCCCAGTGGGGGAAGGAGGAGGGAGCCGAATCGCTGACAAAATTTGCCGCAGCCTGGTCTCCCGGAAGTGGGGAAGGGAATACGCTCCCCCCCCCCCCCCAAAAAAAGTGCCATGTGTGGCACCGGAGGTGGGGAGGAGACAAATGAGCGGAAGTTCACATATGTGATGCTGGAACCAGCACGGTTCCTGTGCAGGATGCCGCACATCACTCGCAGGCAGTTCACACCACAGTGCGAACTGTCAAATGGTACAGGAATATGACCTCATGCATGTGAACACCCATGCAATCCAATTCCAGTGCGCACCAAAAAAAAGGGTACTGCACCACTTTGGTGCAATTGTGATGCAATTTCAGCCATACAGACATTGCATGTGATCTGCACAGCAATGCGGTGCGAATCACATGCGATGTCCGTGTTCACACCAGTGTGAACCCAGCCTCAAGAGTAAATTTAGCCATTTTCCTATACTTCAGCTTTCAAAAATGCAGCCAACAAAACAACCATGTTTCTGTAACTTTTAAGGGCAAAATATTTACAGAATATTTACAACACAAGCTTTTTTTTCCCTACTAAACTAAACATCAAGTGCAATACAAAACATAGCTATCATTTAAAAGCTAAGCGGCCAATATATGCACTGCTGATTTCATGCAGGCATGAACTCAGTATAGAACTTACAGAAAGGATATACGGCTTGGTATACACGAAAGTCATAACCAAAGACAAAAATCCTTGTATATGGTACCTAAAAAGGAACTGAACTCATTTTCTAACAGGCTGCGAGCAACCAGACCATTATCGCAAACAGACATGCAATGTCTTTTCTGCAATAAAGTAAACCTACCTGCCTGTTCACAGACTGTTGCGGCAAATAAACTGAGCTGCGAAAGCGTAGTTTATATCGCCGGCATGGTCCCTGTGTGCCAGGATGACTGGCTCCTGCACTGGCAAATGCATATGCCAGAAGACCAGTACCCAGGGAGAAGACTGCCAGCAAGACACTGTTCGAGAGAAGGTAAGTATAATACTTTTAGTTACACTTTACCTAATCTTAAATCAGTATTGGTTACTGCCCAACAAGATTCACTAGAAGAAGCCTTTTCTATTCTGGTATATTAAAAAGGAGAAGTTCACCTTTGACAACATGTTACATGTTTCGCCCATTTTTAGGGCAAAACATGTAAAATGTTCTCAATGCTGCAGCCACAGTCAGATTCCCTCCCCGGAGAAGTTTCCCATACTAGCTGTCACTTTTTTAAATCAGCACGGCCGTGCGGGGCTCCTCCCATGTGGCTGCGTCATGAGAGAGAGAGAGAGAGAGAGAGAGAGAGAGAGAGAGAGAGAGAGAGAATGATCCTTTAAGGCTGTCGACTTGTAGTTAACAATGAACTACCACGGCACTGTGGAGCGTAGTGGTAGTTCACTGATTCTTCCAGTCAGTGTATCGGCTTGCCAGTAAGGGATGTACGGGCACAAAGATACTCTGAAAGGTCTTCAGGAGACCTGCATGGCACCAGCGATCCTACAAAAGAAAATAGTAAAACTTTTTCTTTAAATTTAATGCCATTTCTTCACAGTAACCCTAAGAAATGATACATTTCAAATCATTTTCATTTATAGAATTTAGCAGTCGATATACAATCCTCCAGTAAATCATGAATATAATTTACAAACATCAGCGAAAGAGACAATCTAATCGATTATTAAATATAAAAGATTTGCACAATAATAATAGTTATACATGTACGTTGTACAATGAACAATTTGAAAAAGTGTTTTCCAGTGATGGATATTGCCCAGCATGTGACCTCAATCAAGTAAATCCGATTTTTATACATAAAGTTTAGGTTTGCTAAAATCCAGTAATTTAGGATCAATTAGCTGTTCGACAATCTAGTTCTATACCATCTAACAAAACAGAAAAAGTTCTGGAGTGACTTAATTTTTTGCAGATTTTAATTTTCTCCTGAAATATTCTGGGGCAGCTTCAAAAAGCCAATCAGGATCCACCACACACAGGTCTCTCATATAGCACTTGGATGTGTGAAGAAGCTCATTGTAAATCACACAAGCAGGTTTACAGTGAAAAAGGACAGATGACGGATGTATAGCAACAGGTTGATGTGTCTCCACAGTTGTAAATGTTCCATCTGGTTGCACTTCAGCAGCATTCATGAATAGGCCATGGGCTAAGCACTGCCGGATGTTGCGCGAGTCTGTCCTTGAGGACTCTAATGGCATGGACATCTGCAAATTAAAGAGTGAGTATATGAATGTAAAGCAGGGTTGATCTACATTGAGATGTCAAAATACAGTGCCTTGAGTAAATACTCATACCCCTTGAAATTTTGCACATTTTGTCATGTTACAACCAAAAAGTTAATGTATTTTATTGGGATTTTATGTGATAGACCAACACAAAAGTGGCTCATAATTGTGAAGTGGAAGGAAAATGATAAATGGTTTTCAAAATATTTAACTAATAAATATGTGAAAAGTGTGACGTGCATTTGTATTCAGCCCACTTTACTCTGATACCCCTAACTAAAATCTACTGGAACCAATTGCCTTCAGAAGTCACCTAATTAGTGAATAAAGTCCACCTGTGTGTAATTTAATCTCAGTATAAATACAGCTGTTCTGTGAAGCCCTCAGAGGTTTGTTAGAGAACCTTGGTGAACAAACGGCATCATGAAGGCCAAGGAACAGGGATAAAGTTGTGGAGAAGTTTAAATGAGGGTCAAGCCTCGTACACACGCATGGTTTTCTCAGCAAGAACCAGCAAGTTAACTGCTGGCAGAGCTTTCTTGCAGAGTAAACCGTGCGTGTGTATGAGGCTTTATGTTTTCTCGTCAAGAAAACTTCCCAAAATCTAGACGATCAAAATAGAACCTGTTCTCTATTTTCTCGTTGTGATTCTCGGCAGAGTTTTCTTGCGGAGAAACCCGAGCATCTGTATACTTACCTGTCGCCGTGGAAACCCGCACATGCTTGAAATGACTGACGCTTGCGCGGCAGCTTCCAAGGCATAGGTAGGGTGTAGCAAAATGGCGGCGACGGCATCGAATGTTACGAGCGCATGCTTGTCGTAGTCGATGACATCACTGCGTTCGTGCCATTGAAAAGAATAGCAGTTCTTTTGAATGGAGTGTGTGTACACTCGGCCGGCAAGAGAATCTTGCCAAGGATCTCGTCAGGAAAAACATATTACGGAGTACTGTTCAATCCATCATCTAAAAATGAAAACAACTGCAAATCTATTAGGACATGGCAGTCCACCTAAACAGACAGGCCAGGCTAGGAGAGCATTAATCAGAGAAGCAGACAAGAGACCCATGGTAACTCTGGAGGAGCTGCAGAGATCCACAGCTCAGGTGGGATAATCTGTCCACAGGACAACTATTAGATATGCACTCCACAAATCTGGCCTTTATGGAAGAGTGACAAGAAGAAAGCCATTGTTGAAATAAAGCCATAAGAAGTCCCATTTGCGAGAAGTCATGTGGGGGACACAGCAAACACGTGGAAGAAGGTGCTTTGGTCAGATGAGACCAAAATCAAACTTTTTGGCCTAAAGGCAAAATCCACCATCCCCACTGTTAAACATGGTGGTGGCAGCATTATGTTGTGAGATGATTTTCTTCAGCAGGGACAGGGAAGCTGGTCAGAGTTGATGGAAAGATGGATGGGGCCAAATACAGGGCAATCTTAGAAGAAAACCTGTTAAAGAGTCTTCAAAAGACTTGAGACTGGAGCGGAGGTTCACCTTCCAGCAGGACAACAACCCTAAACAAACAGCCAGAGCTACAATAGAATGGTTTAGATCAAAGCATATTCATGTGTTAGAATAGCCCAGTCAAAGTCCAGACCTAAATCCAATTGAGAATCGCTGTTCGCGCTCTCCATCCAATCTGATAGAGCTTGAGCTATTTTGCAAAGAAGAATGGGCAACAGTTTCACTTTCTAGATGTACAAAGCTGGTAGAGACATATCCAGTGGCGGCCCGTTCATAGGGGGCGCAGGGGCGCCGCCCCCCCAAAGCTACTCATCAACCAAAAAAAATAAAATGAAAAAAAAAATGACATTTTTTTATTTTATAACATGTCCCTTTAAGTGTGTGTGTGTGGGGGGGGGCGGAGCGCCGGCCACAGAGGTGCTGTGGGAAGCATGATGTCATCTAAATCGTGAGATTGGGCAAGCAAATCTATCGGCTGGCTTTTATACTGCCCATGGAGCGCAAAGCTCCGCGCTCTCACAACCACTCTGTGCTGGATGTGTCCCGTTGGTGGTTAGTGATTGGCTGGTCCATAGGACTTAGGGCGGTGCTTTTATCGGACCAGCCAATCACTTCCGGTTTTCTCAGTGACTCATCCTGGCTAGTCTGAACATTTCAGGATTTCGGCCAGGGGTCGGGACATCTCACTGAGCTGCTAGCAGGTAATTAGGCAGAGAACTCTCGTGTTGTGCTCTCAGAACGTGCAGCAGTTTCCAGTGTACTTTGTGTAGAGGATCTGGGGGGTAGAAGGAGGGGGAGTGCAGTGAAGGGCTGAGAAGCTTTTAGCACATTTCCTGGGGACAGTAATCTGGATGGGGCTGTTAGTGTTATTACACATCTCCAGTATGTGTAACACGAGGGTTCCCAGCTCTGCAACCTCCTAGAGTCATGCAGCTCATGCTGTGTGTATAGGTCTGTATTCTCTCATCTCTCTCTCTCTCTCTTTCTATTCTAAATCTATCACTCTATCTATTTATTATCTATCTCTCTATCTATCTACCTATCTATTTATTATCTATCTATCTATCTACCTACCTACCTATCTATTCTATATCTATCTATTTATATCTCTCTATATATCTATCTATTATATCTCTATCTATCTATCTATTATATCTCTATCTATCTATCTATTCTATATCTATTTCTATCTATCTATCTATTCTATATCTATAGCTAGCTATCTATTCTATATCTATAGCTAGCTATCTATTCTATATCTATCTATCTATCTATCTATTTTATCTCTATCTATTCTATATCTATCTATTCTATATCTATCTATTCTATATCTATCTATTCTATCTATTTATTATCTATCTATCTATCTATCTATTCTATATCTATCTATTCTATATCTATCTATTCTATATCTATCTATCTATCTATCTGTCTATTCTATATCTATCTATTCTATCTATTTATTATCTATCTATCTATCTGTCTATTCTATATCTATCTATTCTATCTATTTATTATCTATCTATCGGTCTATTCTATATCTATCTATCTATCTATAGCTAGCTATCTATTATATATCTCTCTCTCTTTATATCTATCTATTTATCTATCTATTTATATCTATCTATATCTATCTCTCTCTCTCTATCTATCTATCTATCTATCTATCTATCTATTCTATTTCTCTGTCCGTCTGTCTGTAAGCCCAATCATGTGTGAGTGACGTTGATGTGTGAGTGAAGTTTGAAAACCATTTATCATTTTCCTTCCACTTCGCAATTATGTGCCACTTTGTGTTGGTCTATCACATAAAATCCCAATAAAAATACATTTACGTTTTTGGTTGTAACATGACAAAACGTGGAAAATTTCAAAGAGTAAGAAATACTTTTTCAGGGTACTGTACGAGCTTGTTGTCTTTGTTTCATGTGTATTCCTACAGTATGTCTCTTCTATAACTGTAAAGAAAAATCTCTTTCTTAAAAAGTTCACAGATTAAGCCAAAAATACAATCTACATACAGTCATGGCTGAAATTGTTGGCACCCCAATTTTTTTTCCAGAAAATCAAGTATTTCTCACAGAAAAGTATTGCAGTAACACATGTTTTGCTGTGCACATGTTTATTCCCTTTGTGTGTATTGAAACAAAACAAAAAAAGGGAGGAGAAAAAAAGCAAATTGGACATAATGTCACACAAAACTCCAAAAATGGTCTGGTCAAAGTTCTTGGCACCCTTTCAAATTTGTGGATTAATAAGATTGTTTCAAGCATGTGATGCTCCTTTAAACTCACCTGGGGCAAGTAACCGGTGTAGGCAATATAAAAATAACACCTGAAAGCAGATAAAAAGGAGAGAAGTTCTTTGCATTGTGTGTCTGTGTGTGCCACACTAAGCATGGACAACAGAAAGAGGAGAAGAGAACTGTCTGAGGACTTGAGAACCAAAATTGTGGAAAAATATCAACAATCTCAAGGTTACCAGAGATCTAGATTTGCCTTTCTCCACAGTGCGCAACATTATCAAGACGTTTGCAACCCAAGACACTGTAGATAATCTCTCTGTGCATAGACGGAAGAGAACAATTGATGAAAGGTTGCAACGCAGGATAGTCCGGATGGTGGATAAGCAGCCCCAAACAAGTTCCAAAAAAATTCAAGCTGTCCTGCAGGCTCAGGGAGCATCAGTATCAGCGCAAACTATCCGTTGACATTTAAATGAAACACTATGGCAGGAGACCCAGGAGGACCCCACTGCTGACATAGACATACAAAAGCAAGACTGCAGTTTGCCAAAATGTACTTGAGTAAGCCAAAATCCTTCTGGGAAAACGTCTTGTGGACAGATGAGACCAAGATAGAGCTTTTTGGTAAAGCACATCATTCTACTGTTTACCAAAAACGGAATGAGGCCTACAAAGAAAAGAGGTTCAATGATGTTTTGGGTTGTTTTGCTGTCTCTGGCACTGGGTGCCTTGAATGTGTGAAAGGCATCATGAAATCTGAGGATTACTAAAGGATTTTGGGTCGCACTGTAGAGCCCAGTGTCAGAAAGCTGGGTTTGCTTCCGAGATCTTGGGTCTTCCAGCAGGACAATGACCCCACACATACGTCAAAAAGCACCCAGAAATGGATGGCAACAAAGCGCTGGAGAGTTCTAAAGTGGCCAGCAATGAGTCCAGATCTAAATCCCATTGAACACCTGTGCAGAGATCTTAAAATTGCTGTTGGGAAAAGGCGCCCTTCCAATAAGAGAGACCTGGAGCAGTTTGCAAAGGAAGAGTCGGTTGAGAGGTGCAAGAAGCTTTTTCATGGTTATAGGAAGCGACTGATTTCAGTTATTTTTTCCAAAGGGTGTGCAACCAAATATTAAAGCGGGGGTTCACCCATCAATTTAACAGTTCGAAAAAGCAGTTACATTCCTGGCATGCCGGGAATGCTAACTGTCACATTGGTTGTGCTCTCAACCAAACTGTCAAACCATCCAATGGCTGGTGTCATAACTGATCACATGTGCAGCATCATGGCAGTTGAAGATTAAACAGAGGCCAAGACACGCCTTAGCAGCCGTCAAATAACTCCTCTTCGCTTAGAAACGCCCATTCCCGCAGGATTCCCCGCTCGGAGCCGGAAAACAAGGGCTCATATAACGATAAGTACAAGTAAAAAAAAACAAAACAAAAAAAAAACAGCATACTGCAGATGTTAGCAGTATGCTACAGCTAATGTCAAAAAGTGGATTTTTGGGTGAACCTCCACTTTAAGTTAAGGGTGCCAAGAATTTTGACCAGCCCATTTTTGAAGTTTTGTGTGACATTATGTCCAATTTGCTTTTTTTCTCCTCCCTTTTTGTTTTGTTCCAATACACACAAAGGGAATAAACGTGTGTATAGCAAAACATGTGTTACTGCAATACTTTTCTGTGAGAAATACTTGATTTTCTGGAAAAATTTCTGGGGTGCCAAAAATGTTGGCCATGGCTGTATGCAAACAACTATATTGTAGCAAAATAAAACAGTTTTAATCCCTACAGAGAGGGTTGGTGGCTGCTTTCTTTTTCTTCTTTTTTTGTTGGCTAAAAACATTTTTGACATGTTCAGAAAATATGTTCTTGTAAAAAAAAAAAAAAAAAAAGTGCCCTTGTAACTTCCTTTAAGAGTAATAGAAAGAACATACATCCTTATATTTCTTGTAAAACTACTAATCCAATCAATCCACCACATAATGGAGATGAACAGTCAGACATGTTTGATGTTCAGCCTTTGTGACAACCATGACTTCCTCCATTGATACTATATAGATCAGGGATATTCAATTAGCGGACCTCCAGCTGTTGCAGAACTACAAGTCCCATGAGGCATAGCAAGACTCAGACAGCCACAAGAATGACACCTAAAGGCAGAGGCATGATGGGATTTGTAGTTTTGCAACATCTGGAGGTCCGCTAATTGCATATCCCTGATATAGATTAATAAATGTAGCCACCCAGAGATAGCCAGTGTAAAATTAAATACAAAGCAAGCCTGAAAAAATAAAGATAAATCTAGCCAACACATCTAAGGTCTGGTAAACGGTAAAATATTAATACATAACTTTATTAAATTGTTTTTATATCTGCCTGTAGTTTCATTTTAAATATTTTCTAATTTACCCATAAATTATAATATATCCTTGTCCAATATTTTTTATTAAATTTTTCAAAATTTTTAACAAGCCGTGGTTTGCCCACGCAGGGGCGACATAGAACATACAACAAAAAAAAATATAAAAAATGTAAGAAATAGCGCATGAACACATAATAGACAACAAGATCAATTATAACCCAGGCCATAAAGGACCAGGTTGAAACATAGACCTATGTCCTAAACACAAATATCTTTCTGTACCTAGGAGTACAGCAGCTTGCATTGTTGGTCCTTATAACGAAGAATAATGACAGAGAAAGCAAACAGGAAAGAAGGAGAAGGGAAAACGAAAGAGTAGAGAGAAAGAGAAGCCCCAGAAGAGGGCAAGTATCACGGACATGGGACCCGCCGGAGCAAGTCTTCCTAAAGCCGACCATAACTGGTCGGGGGCAGGGATGGAAAAGCATAACTTATCCATGGTTCCCACACTTTCAAGAATTTTGCATGCGAATCCTTCAATATACTGGACATCTGCTCATTAATCATCATAGCCGTCATTCTGGATCTCACCCCCTGGAAAGCAACCGACGGAGTCTTCCAGGCCTGAGCAATAGTCCTTTTGGCAGAAATAAAAAGATACGTGGCCAATTTCTGTTGGGGCGCAAATAGGCCCAGTATCGGGCAGTGTAAAAGAGCCAATCGGGCATCCCTACGGACCGTCACATGAAATAATGTCTGTAATAGGCCAAAGACCCTTGACCAAAAGCCGATCAAGCGTGGGCACGACCACCATACATGTAAGACGTCCCCACGTTGACCACAATTCCGAAAGCATCTGTCACTGCTACCAGGATAAGCGTGGGCTAGTCTAGCTGGAACCCAGTACCACCGCAGAAGTACTTTATAGGCGGCCTCTAGAATGGAAGTGTTAAATGAACACTTCGCAATTGACGTCCAAGCTTTGCTCCAGTCCTCTCCCTCAACACTAGAACCAAGGTCTCGCTCCCATTGAGTCACATAGGAGAGGGTCGACAAGGACGACCTACTATTAAGAGATGCATAAAGCAAAGAAATAAGACCTGGGGACCCCGGAGAATGTAGACAAGTGTGCTCAAAAGAAGTCGTTCGAAAAGGAAAAGTAGAGGTACGACGAAGAGAAAGAATCCAATTGCGCAATTGCAAATAACGAAAATACTCTTGTCTAGGAATCTCGTGTGTCACCCGAAGGGCCTCCCATGATGGGAACGAACGCGCGGATAAAAAGTGTTTCACTCTGGAAAAACCATGGGTGGTCCACCAGGAGAAAGAACGGGGTTGTTCCAACCCTGGAAGAAAAAGAGGGTTGCTGACAATCGGTAGGAGAGGTAGGAAGGGGGACATCAAGTTCCCGGAATACCTAACAGAATCCCACAGCTTCAAACTATGAAGCATTAAAGGGCTTAACATAGTGGGACGTAATCCACGGGGAAGCCAGAGCAGCGCTTCTAAAGAAGTCGGGGCACAATTAGGCAGTTCCAAAAGCACCCACAATGGGACGTCAGAGGTAGCGTGTAACATGGACAGTTGAGAGATCTGAGCCGCCAAGTAATACTTGGCCAGGTTGGGAACTCCCAGGCCACCCTGTAATCTGTGAGTATAGAGCGTTGCTCTGGGAACTCTGGGATGCTTGTGAGCCCATATAAACCGAAGAATTCTAGTCTGCAAGAGACGTAGGAAAAAGGAGGGGACTTGTATGGGTAGGGTCCGAAAGAAATAGAGGGCCTTGGGGAGGATCGTCATTTTAACCGCATGTATCCGTCCTATCCAAGAAAGTGAAGGAAATTGCCAAGAGTGGAGAAGAGATGTCAGGGAGCGCAGTAGAGGATAATAGTTGGCTGAAAACAGAGTTGAGTACGAGGAAGTAAGTTTGATCCCCAAATAGTCAATAGACTGAGATGCCCAGCGATAAGGAAATTGGGACTGCAGATGCAGGACTAGGTCGTCAGGAAGAGTTATATTCAATGCTGTGGTCTTAGAAAGATTAATACGAAGACCCGAGATAGCGGAAAAGTTATCCAGCGTTACCTGAAGGTTAGGAAGGGTGATGATAGGGTTGGTAAGAACCAGGAGAGCGTCGTCCGCATAAAAGTTTGCCTTGTAATGGATACCCGCGTAAGGAACGCCAGTAATATCAGGGTTTTCACGGAGGGCCATAGCCAGAGGCTCCAGCGCAAGAACAAAAAGCGCCGGAGACAGTGGACAGCCCTGCCTTGTGCCCCGGAAAATCGGGAAAGGTGACGAAAAGAAACCAGCATATTTAACCGATGCTACTGGGGACGAGTATAGAGCTTTAATCCAGGCCAGAAAGTCCCCACCAAAGCCCCACCGTGCGAGCACAAATTCTAAGTAGTCCCAGGAGAGCGAATCAAATGCTTTGTATATATCAAGAGACAATACAAAGCCTGGTATTTTACGTTGGTGTAAAATATGAATTAAGTGTATGACCTTGCGGATATTGTCCCCCGCCTGCCTGCCTGGGACAAAACCCACCTGATCCCTATGTATAAGGGTTTGGAGATATATATTGACACGAGTGCTCAGAACCTTTCCCAAAACCTTCATGTCCACGTTCAACAAGGAAATGGGTCTGAACGCCTGAGGCTCATTGACCTCGTCCGATGTTTTAGGAATCATGGTAATAAAAGCTTTAAGGGATTCTGGGGAAGGTTGAGATCCCTGCTTCAATGAGTTAAAATAAGTGGCAAGATGGGGAGTCAATAGGGCGGCAAATTTCTTATAGTAGATTCCCGAAAACCCATCTGGGCCAGGGGCCTTCGAGGGTTTAAGTGACTTAATAGCCCTCCCGACTTCCTCCTCAGAGATATCTGCGTTTAAAGCATCGCGGGCCGCCGTGGATAAAGAGGGGAGATGGAGATCCTGAAAAAAGCGTACTGCACGCTCTGAATTGAACGAGTCTGGTTTTTGATACAGATCAGACAAGAAGGTGGCAAACTCTGCTGTGATCTTCGTTGGGTCGGAGGTGAGACCCCCACCCCTGGCACGCAGCCGAATAGGTTTGTGTATACGGCCCACGGAATTGAGTTTCCGGGCCAGCATGGGTCCTGGTTTGTTAGCACTAGTATAGAATCTATGTCTGGCCCATCGTAAGGCTTTTTCTGCCTGTTCACTGGTAAGGAGATCCAGCTCGGTAGCCAGTACATCTCGGGCCTTACGTGTAGCCACAGTAGGCCGAGCCTTCCACACTTCATCAGCCTGAGCCAAGCGGAAAGTCAGCTCCCGCACCCAAATTATAATATATCATGCTGTTGTTTGGTTTTGATAATGATGTGGAATGTTTCCAAGAGTGATAAAAAGTGAAAGTTGTCAGCACTTCTGTATTTGTGCAAGGTAGGTAGACACTACACTCAAGTCATTAACTGTTGCTCAGAAAGACCAGGGCATTAGTGACTGGGCAAAAAACAAAAAATGACATACCTTTATACAAATGTCTCTGAGCTGAGCACGAACCTCTGAAACCAGAATCATATTTCTGACATTTATGAAATTTTCACGGCACCAGTCCTAAGCATAAAAAAAACACAAAACAACAATTTGACTTCTAGTCATTCTTTTATAATATCAGATTACATTAGACTATAACGTTAAAGTGAAGATCTGCGAATACTGATAATGCGAGTATGCCTAGTCACTCCTGTTTCTGACCTGAGAAATAAAAGCCCTGCATCGATCAAGGTGGCATCCCCAAAACCAAGCATGGTAAGTCAGTAATGGCTGAAAGATCAGCTGCAGAAAGATCACAGGTAGTAATGGTGTCTAGTTTTTGGCCCTCTGCCTACATTTCTTTGGGCACAGCTTCCAGAGTTTAGTTCCTTTGTAAAGTCAGAAGGTATTTTATGCTTTAAGATAAAAAAGCCTTCTGTGTGCAGCAGTCCCCCTTAGCCCATCTCGATCCAGCGATGTTGTGCAGGAGACTATGCTGCCATTGGTTCACTGACTTTGAAAGCAGCAGGAGCCAATGAGGAGAGAGCGGGGGCGGGGCCGGTCCGTCTCTGAATGAACACACAGAGCTCATTTAGAGCTTGGTTCAGGTCCCCACTCAACAGGGGGGAGGGGCCAGGAATGCTGAATAGGGACCCACGTGGAGGTGACCCTCCACTTAGCTTTCAATTATTCCACAGCATACCAGAACTTGTTGGCAATCTTAGACACCGATTAAGATGAGACTGTCCCATTTAACTGTGCTGGAGTTGAATAATGAATGGATGGAGCACTGTATTGGTTGAATTCTGTCTGTGCTCACTTGGGGCCATGAGGCCAACCCAGTCTCTTACTGTCATAAGACCTATTACACCCTTCGTACATAATTTTAACTCTCCTGCCTCCACCCCCCCCCCCCTTTTTTTTTTTTTTATTACCCTTTTCATGCAATAAAAAAAAAAAAAATCCAAAATTAATTTATTTTTTCCCCCCAGAAAGTAAATAAGACATGTTTAGAATATACAAACACAAAGAAAAAAGGTAGCACACAGATTATGCAATGGTACCTAGTAACACGTGCAACAGATACATGTCAATGAGGGTTTGTGTCCTCTAAGGGTGCATGTGGGAAACACCCACCAGGGTCAAAAGGCTGTCATCTTGTATCGTATTTCCGGGAAAAAAGACCCATAGCAACTAAACCACCAATGAAATGTTAGAATTGAAATGAAACTACCCAATTTTACAGAGTTGGTGGGGACAAAAAAAACAGGTGGGAAAGGGCGAGAAGGGAAAAAAGGAGAAGAGGAGGAAGGGGGGGTTTAAACTCAGAGTTAGGTTGTCAAAAGACGAGGGGGGGGGGGGGGCCTTTGAACGTTAGGAGTCACTTCAATGAGAGCCTTCCCTTCCTCAAAATCTCAGAATAAATGAACATGCTCCATAGTGTCCAGGTGTACGTGTAGGTCTCTAGTTTCTGCTGAGAGGTCAAAATCAAGTCCTCCATCCAGGTTAGTTCCGCCTGATGCCAGTGGAATATCGGCATATGAATCAGAGCCCACAGAAGGAGCCGGGGAGGTTGGATGTACTCGAGAAGAGGAAGTCTCGGCCACGTGAAGTTCACATTGCAGCAATGTGTAATTTCTTCTGTGTTGTCACATGAAAAGATATAATAAAACTCACTTTTGTGAGATACTGTATATATATATATATATATATATATATATATATATATATATATGTATGTGTGTGTGTGTGTGTGTTTCTGCCCAGAATGGCTGCCCTGTAGCAGTAAATTTGTTATAGGGCAGTCTTCATGCGGTTAATGACCTTTGAATGTGTATAATTTAACACTGGCTGTGTGTATTTATGTTACAGAAGTACCTCTTCTCTAGCTGTGTCTGAGGAACAATACCTTTCATCTATCTTTCACATATTGACCTGTATTTTATGTCCTGAATAAGAAATACAAAAAATGTGCTACAGTAAGCAGTATTGTGTATGTGGCTGCCCTGCCACCCTGGACCACCGCCTGTGTTGGTAGTCAATAAATATGACCCTGACTTTAGTCAGTTTTCATAAAAAGTAAAAGGTCAATTCTGCCTAATCCGGACAAGGGATACTTGCCTTATTTTTGCCCAGGCTTTTGAAAGCACGATAGATATTTAGTAAGGTGATATGGTCCCCCTCACTGGAGATGAACTTCTTACGAGCTGCCTGTACATCATCTCTTTTAGCAGGAGGATTATGGAGAACACTGTCCACTGAAAGCAGAGCCACAATAGTCAGGATTTCTTCTGTACAATGAAATTTTGGTGAAATGAGAATAGTCTGAAAAGGAAATAGGAAGCAAAATTTTATAAGACAGGTTATTGTAAAGGTTTCTATTTATAATCTAAGCACATTTTCACAATGCACATGATGCAAGTCTAACATATTTCACAGAGGTAGTAGGTATTTAGGGAGTTACCTTTGAAAACCGTGGTTCCAAAGGGAAAGCAGCCATCTTTTTTCCAAGTGGTGTGAGGATGATCTGGTCTTCCTTTCTCTCGATTGCACCTAGAAGATCCAGCTGATCGATAGCAGCACGCATGGCATCTAAAATAGAAAAAAAATCCCTTATTTACAATAAAAGTTACACCATACTTCCTTTAACAATCTTCACATTAATGTTGTTCTAAAGAAATAACAAAGCATTGAAGATTTCCCCTTCCAAAATGAATTTGATTCACATGGGAATGTAATTAGAAAATCATGCCAGAGTTTGAATTTCTCCCGTTACCTAGAGCAAAATCTAGCTACCCTGCAGCCGCCGGCTTCCCACCGGCTTCAGGGCAGACACAGGATCTTTAAAAATAAATGCATACACCTCACCCCTGTTGCTCCAAAATCCCCCACAATGCCGCCCCCCTCCCCCATTCCTCCAACATCCCTCCCTGTTGTGCTGCTGGTTGGCATTCCCTCCTCTCACTCCTGCTGGCTGTAGCTTGGGAACAGGACACAAGCTGCCAGACTGGAGAGCGGTTGAAGGGCGGGTTGGTAAACATGTGTTAATCAACCCCCCCCCCCCTCTCTTTTCCTTTAATTGACACAGTCACTGACCAGTACTGAACGTTCCTGTGCCCATTTGTTATGTACTGACGGTTTTAGTTTTTATATATATATATATATATATATATATATATATATATATATATATATATATATATATATATATATATATATATATATATATATATATATTAGGAATTTAGCAGGAATTTGGTAAATTTTGCCATGTATGTATCCACCAATAATGTGTATTTTTAGAAAAAATAATGTATGTTTTGATTGATATTTGCGCAAATATCAAAGGACCTAAAAAAAAAAAAAAATCAGTAGCACATTCCTTTTATTCTATTGGTCCTATAGTTTCAGAAAATGTATGGTTTAGGGTGGGTTTCACAAACTCTGAAAGCTGTAAAGGAAAGGGGAAAACATCCTGGTCATCTAAGTTTAGAAGTGGAGTGCAGGGCCTAAAAGCAAAAGGGTTCACGTTTCAAGAATTTCCATATAAAATGAGCCAAGTTTTACAGATTTCGCACACACCTGGAGAGGGCCTGGACATAAAATCAAATGTAAGAATATTCGGAACTCTCAGAACCAGAAGTTGCAGCATTACACTGGCTAGATTACACCTGTGCAAAAATACAAAACATTATTCACAATTAAAAAAACAGAAACAAGTGAGAAGACATTGTTTTACACCAAACAAAAAAAAGAACATGACCCACTAAATAGGTAAAATGTTTCTATTGTGTGCGATAGAAGGTAGACATACCAGCTTTAAAAGGGGTTAGTAAAGGCAGGTTTTTTATCTTAATGCAGGGTTTGACAAATTTGCTTGGAAACTAGAAGCCAGCTAAAAAAGTTAAGAACCAGAAAACGCGCCCTGTTCCAACGAGCTCGCGCGCAAAAGTGAACACATACGTGAGTCGCGCCCACATATGTAAACGGTATTCAAACCACACATGTGAGGTATCGCCGCGATTGGTAGAGCGAGAGCAACAATTCTAGCCCTAGACCTCCTCTGTAACTCAAAACATGTAACCTGTAGATTTTTGCGCTGATAGGCTGCACTAATGGGCACTGACAGGCGGCACTGTTGGTACAGTGGCTGTGTTTGATAGTACAGTGGCTTCGTTTGATGGGGCACAGTGGTTGCGTTTGATGGGGCACAGTGGTTGCGTTTGATGGGGCACAGTGGTTGCGTTTGATGTTTAACCACTTTAGTACTTCCCCTGTATATGACGCTTCATTACCAGGCCGTTAAGTCTGTTTTCAGTGCGGTCATGGTTTGGAAATTACTCGGGTCATGCAACACTGTACACAAATTAATACCGGTTGGGTTTTTATTTTTACTATTGAACAGAAAAAGGACTACAACTTTGAAAATGTTTCCCTTATATCGAAAAGAGTGGACAGTATAAACACCTAAAAATTATCCCTTTTTTTGCAAAGTGGACACCCCAAGGTGCAAATTTTCCAAAGTTTTTTGGGAAATGGGAAAAAAATATGCTGGTAGTGAAGGCGTTAAAACATGGAGCTTGGTATTGGGTGCAAGACCCAGCACATCATTAAAATAGCAGTCCATGCTAAAACTAATATCCCTGCATCTATAGACGCCAACATTCTAACACGAACGGTTAGTGGCTGCATTTAGTCACTCTCTCTTACCTTAACGCCGCTGTTCGCGCTCTGTGTGTGATGTCACGTGACTGGCGTGTGCACTCTGCACTGTCTGCAGCCTCCAGGCAGCTCCTTTACGGAGTGACTCCCCGTGGCAGTGACGTAGGTGGCCCCGCCCCCTCAGCAGAATTCCCCAATCCCCAGGGCGAGAGGGGGCCAGAGGCGGAGCGCCTGCTGCCTATCGATGTGCTCTATGCTGTAATCATCCCCGACCCGCACACAGATAGGCACAGCTGATGGCGGCGGCTCCATGACAGACAGTCTGCATGCTCTCTCATGCGATGACGATCCATCCCGGCCGGCAGCTCGCTTCGCTCCAGTCCCCTTGGTACGCCCCTGGGAAGCTTAGGCCGCAAAGTCACGGCCCGACGCGATCGCGTGGGGCGCACAGAGACACAGGGTTACCCCGGGCGCCAGGTCGCTAATTCTAGTCGCAATTGCGACCTGGCGCCTGGGATTTGTCAAACGCTGGCTTAGACACAGCAGCGGCACCATTGGCTCCCGCAGTTGTCAACCAAATTCAGTTAGCCAATGAGGAGAGAGGGGGGAGTCCTATTTCTGATGGAATACATGGGAGCTCAGCTCGGCACGGGTGCCCCTATAGCAAGCTGCTTGCCGTGGGGGCATTTGAAGGGAGAGACAGGCCAGGTAGATATAACGTTTTTATTTTTTTTTATAAAAATAACAAAGGAGGAGACTTTACAATCACTTTAAAGCGGTTGTATACCCCGCTTGGTCATTTTTACCTACAGGTAAGCCTATAATAAGGGAAAAAGGAAAATAAACTGCACTAAGAATGTGAAAAAGCCCCCACGGTGAATGGGTGAAAGTAATGGTAGTAAAAAAGCTTCAAAACCTGCTGCAAAACAAAACAGTGAACAAATATGGAAAATGATAGGTTGCGCCAACTACATAAAGGTACCCAAAGTGACAAATAATCAATTATGAGTAAATGAATACCCATTAAATACATGAAATGTGATAAAAATGAAAATAAAAAGGTAAAAAAAAAAAATTATTCCACCTGTTACCACATGAAAGACTAAAGAATATTACAATAACAAATACAGTGAACCAATAAACACACAACTGCATTGAGACATGCAATAATGAAATAACATTTAGAACACTTGTGCAAAAATGTCTCTAATCAATTCTTCCAGATAGTAAATATTCTTGTCATGAAGCAATCTTGTGAGATCCACCACTGAAATTGTAACAAATGCCTGCTTACCAGATCTCCGTGACCCCCCCCCCCACGCAATTTTGTTGCGAAACGGAACTGCGCTTGACGTCACCACCCACCATGCTCACTACCAGCAGGAACAGGTTTATCCGTGTGTATCCGGCACCACAGTTTTAAGGCTGTTTATACCGCTTCATTTGTAATTTTTTCTTTTTTTTTCTTTTCAATAAATTTGTAACCGTTTTACACTATGGGAGCATTATGTTTTCTTGGCATGACACCTGGAATTGGGATGTACTGAGTGTATCTTGATGTGCGCTGACCTGGATTATGATACTCGGTTTTGACTGGACCAGATCGGGCAATTTAGTTCAAAGCTTCTCCTGATCCTCTGTAGTGTGTGTGTGTGTGGGGGGGGGGGGGGGCACGGAGATCTGGTAAGCAGGCATTTGTTAAAATTTCGGTGGTGGATCCCACAAGATTGCTTCATGACAAGAATATTTACTATCTGGAAAGAATTGATAAGAGAATTTTATGCACGGGTGTTCTAAATGTTATTTCATTATTACACATCTCAATGCAGTTGTGTGTTGATTGGTGCACTGTATTTGTTATTGTAATATTCTTTAGTCTTTCATGTGGTAACAGGTGGAATACATTTTTTACCTTTATTTTCATTTTTATCACATTTCATGTATTTAATGGGTATTCATTTACTCATAATTATTTGTCACTTTGGGTTTATGCACTTTTTGTGCTACCTTTATGTAGTTAGCGCAACCTATAATTTTCCAAGCCTATAATAAGGCTTACCTGTAGCGAAAATCAATATCTCCTAAACCTGCACGAGAGCTTCGTTCTAAGGTAAGCATTTCATAATGTGCTAGTATAGTAATGCATACTAGCAAATTATGCTACCGTCTTGCAGGTTTTTGTGGGGAGTTTTTTCAGCAGTTTATTACCGCTTGAGCATGGCAAAGATAACTGAATCTGCAATGTTCCTGTCTCTCAGAACCTGTATTGAAACAGACAAACTGTCAAGGCCAGCGATTAAGAAGCAGGGTGGAAGATCAGTTCTCAATATAATAGATCAGGCCAATCTGGTACCAGCCACAGCATGTCGGCTAACAAACAAATAAGGCATACCACACTCCATGAGGCCAATTTACATCTATAAGAATGAGTTGGAATGCTTTTGATTAGGGGTGCAACGGATCACAATTGATCCGTGATCCGAACGGGTCACCTCCTTCGGATCGGAACACACTGTGATCCGCGGATTGCCGTGTAATGTTATGGCCGCGGCTCCGGTGCTAGGTCGAAGCCGCGGCCTTTTCTAACGTTATGGCCGCGGCTTCAGCCTACCTCCGGAGCCGCGGCCATAACGCTAGATAAGGCCGCGGCTTCGGCCTAGCTCCGGAGCCGCGGCCATCTTGGTACACCCGGCGGCGGCCCTCCTCTGTTTACACCCACAAAGGAGGAGCCCGCACTCGTGGGACACACGCTGGGAGAGTCTATACTACCTGAGGGGGGGGTGTGTCTTGCCCGAAGGGGGGGGGGGGGGGAGAGAATTGTTTTGCCGATCCGAAAAATTATCCGATCCGTGACTCCTGATCCGAGGAACGATCCGAACCGTGAGTTTTTTGATCCGTTGCACCCCTACTTTTGATCCTTCAAAACAGATGAGGCAATATCTTCAGCTGAGGAAAGGCATTGAGAGCCTTTGAATCCAAGATGGAGCCTAAATGCTGGCTATGCAAGCTTGCCAAATGTCCATCAAGGCCATTAGATACCCCCCCACCACCTGTGGATTGAACTGCTGGGGCAGACCTTCATGCTGAGGCAAATTTATTAGCAGGTTATGAGCTCTTGGGCTGCCAAGAATGCTTTAAAATGTGAGGGCCGGAGGGGAAGAAAACTTATGGGAATTTGAACCTGACTTAGAGGATCAAAAGAAAAAAAACATTATGTGAAATAGGAAGGTGCTGATCTGTGCCACTGATCCTTATTCTAAATCTAAAGCAACTGGGTAAGTACACTTATCCCCAATTACTTTAATAATTTCACTCAGCAAAACGCTGAAAAGGGTAGTTGTAACAAGGCCTTGTTACACTTGCTCTGCTGACAAGCAATTAAGCCAGATTGCTCTCTGAATTTGAAATGAAGAAAGGGCTTCCAGAGATAACACACAGCTAGCACCCAGCAAAATGTCACACACAAAAAAAATTGTATTTGTCATATGGTCAACAAAATCAATAAAGTGAGGATCAACACAAGCAGAGCCCGTTCTTTATTTTGCAATTCTGACCAGTTAGTTAAAGCGTTTGTCAAACCCGCCGCAACAAAAAAAAAAATGTATCCTGCATTTTTAAAGTATGTTATATGACATAGTGCTTGTCCTGTGTCATTTGGCCCCCAGTAACACCTAAAAAACCTGGCTGATCCTGCCAGTTTCTCCCCACCATCTGTAAACTGACCACGATGTATCATGGCTGCAGAACCATGACACTGTGGTCAGTTTATGTGCCTCCGTCATCAGCAGCCTGCTATCTGCTCTCCTCTCTGCTCCTGTGTCCTCCTCCCCTGTCTGTGTGTGAGCCGTCCCTCCCCCTCGTGCTGCTCTCATAACACTAACCTGTATACACCATCAGCACTGCCTCCTATCCTTGTCCCCCTCTGTGAATAATTTATAAATATAAATGCTGTAAATACCTAATTTAAGAGCCAAGATTGCGATCACATGACCAGCCAACTCTCTCCTCCTCCCCTCCAGACTGACAGAAGGGGAATCTCAGCCCCGCCCACTGCATCTCTCAGAGGAGGAAAGGAGAAAGCTGGCCAGTCATGTGATCGCAATCCCGACAGTGAAATTAGGTATTTGCAGCATTTATTTTTATAAAGCACACACAGAGACGAGGCAGTGCTGATGGTGTATACAGGTTAGAGTGGCTTAACAACAACGTTAACCACTTCAATACAGGGCTTTAATACACACCTCCATACCGGGCCTATTCTGGCACTTCTCTCCTACATGTACAAATCATCATTCTTTTGCTAGAAAATGACTCGGAACCCCCAAACATTATATATGTTTTTTTAGCAGACACCCTAGGGAATAAAATGGCGGTCATTGCAACTTTTTATCTGGCACGGTATTTGCGCAATCATTTTTAAAACGCCTTTTTTTTGTGAAAAAAAAAAATGGCTTCATGAATTAAAAAATAACAAAACAGTAGTTAGCCCAATTTTTTTGTAAGATATGAAAGATGATGTTACGCCGAGTAAATAGATACCTAATATGTCATGCTTTAAAATTGTGCACACTCATGGAATGGCGCCAAACTTCGTTACTTAAAAATCTCTATAGGCGACGCTTTTTTTTTTACAGGTTACCAGTTTAGAGTTAGAGAGGTGGTCTAGTGCTAGAATTGTTGCACACGCTCTAACGCACGCGGCGACACCTCACATGTGTGGTTTGAACGACGTTTACATACGTGGGCAGGACTTACGTGTGCGTTCGCTTCTGAGCACGAGCTACCGGGGACAGGGGCGTTTTAATTGTTTTATTTTACTTATTTATTTTTAAAAAAAATTTTCCCCGATCGTTTTTATTCCTATTACAAGGAATGTAAACATCCCTTGTAATAGGAATAGTGTGTGACAGGTCCTCTTTAAGGAGAGATGCGGGGTCAATAAGACCCCACATCTCTCCTCCAGGCTGGAAAGAATGAGATTGTGAAAAAAAAAAAAAAAAAAAATCACAGATCTCATTCTTACTAGCCGCAATTGCGGTTTGTTTACTTACGGGTACCCGGGCGTGACGTCATCACATCGTGCCTGGGCCTCCGACGGTCATAGAAATGACTGGTGACCAGATGGTCACCAGTCATCTCTATGCCTCCCATCCGGCACACGGCGGTCATCTCTCCATATTTATTGATTTTGTCATGACGAATACAAACAAGGCCCGACAGGCCGTACACACAAAGAACTATATACAATTCTTCAGCATTGACTCCTGCCCCCACAAGACGGAGCATCTTTGATAGAAATGGTTAGAGCCGTGTTAAGGTTAGATACTGGAGAGTCAACCTCTGGAATAGTAGACCATTTTGTAAAGAAATTCCCCTGGAAAGAGGGGTAGAGTGCCTAGTTTACTGGCAAGTAATTGTTTGTCTGGTTGTTTCCAATCATTGTAGGTAAAATAAACTGCATAGGGGATGAAAACTAAAACCTTGTGGGGATTATTTAGTTCTATGAGTACCAAGGACAGACACCATGGTAGGTGAAGTAACAGTTGAATCCTCTCATTTTTAAATAGAACATACAATCGTGGTCAGAAAAGAAACAAGCAATCAGTTTTCCTCTAATACATAACATTTTGTTTAACCACTTAAGGACCCCTTCACGCCGATATACGTCGGCAGAATGGCATGGCTGGGCACAATCACGTACCTGCACGTGTCTCTTTAAGCCCAGCCGCGGGGTCACACGTGACCGCGCCTGCCATAATGTCTCGGTCACTAAAAAACAAAAAAAACAAACAAACGCTGATCGCCGCCATTAGTAATAATAAAAAAAAAAGAATTATTAATAAAAATGCAATAAAACTATCCCCTATTTTGTAAACTATAAATGTTGCGCAGACCAATCGATAAACGTTTATTGCGTTTTTTTTTTACCACAAATAGGTAGAAGAAGAATACGTATCCGCCTAAACTGAGGAAATTGCATTTTTTTCAAAATTTACACTCTATTTTTGTTCATAGCGCAAAAAATAAAAACCGCAGAGGTGATCAAATACCACCAAAAGAAAGCTCTATTTGTGGGAAAAAAAGGACGCCAATTTTGTTTGGGAGCCACGTCGCACGACCGCTCAATAATCACTTAAAGCGACGCAGTACCGAATCGCAAAAAGGGGCAAGGTCCTTAACCTGCATAATGGTCCGGGTCTTAAGTGGTTAACAGATGAAAAATCATCTATTTGTAAGAAAGGAAGAGGAAGAAAGGGGAGATTTAGAAAAATACTTTATTTTACACATATTGCTCAAATGCAAAAAGGGTATTTACCCAATCCCCAAGGAATACTTATGGCTCCACCAGGACTAGGGGTTAATGCGGCAGGGAGGCTCTGTGAACACTTGTCACTGGTGGCAGCTGCTTGGAATGGCTAAACAGACCTGGTAAAAGCTATGCACAACTGTTGAAGAGGCTATGAAGCCCAGGATTACAGATCAGTGCTGAGAATCAGCCATCTGTGAGGAGAACTGTCTCAGACTCAGAACTTCCACAGGTGGCAGAGTACAGACAGGAAGGGCTGTTAAACATGTCCAGTAAAAGCTGTCCTCTGGAGAAAATAAATAATAATAATAATTAAAAAAAAAAAAAAAGACAAAAACACAGCCCAAACAAAAAATAAAGTGTTAGCTCCAGTCTAAAAATGCCCAGCCAGTTTACACTACAAAACAAGGATGTTCCTTTGCTTCAGCAGTGCCCCCCAGCTGCATCCTTTGCGTTCAGCCTAGTGTCCATTTCCTTTGAAGGTGGCAGTATAACCCTTAGTTGCTCCCCATCCATAAAGCTTTTTTTTTTTTAATGGATGATGAAGCAATAATGACAAACTCAAATATGTTAGCCATCATTAAACCTTTAGGCATTCTACAATAAAATCACTACTTCTTTGTATAGAGAGCTATGAATATGTTTACAAGCTTACCTCTGTATTTCTGGTACAGTCATTTTCTCAAGCTTCTCAAACTCATCTTCCGTATAGAGTCTATAGCATATCCCACTGTCCTCTCTACCTGCTCTTCCTGTACGCTGCCAGGCCTGGGCTTTTGATATCTTCTGCACTGCAAGCACTTCAAGACCACTATCTACAGATACAAACATATATTTAAGTTAGAAAACAAGCCATGTTCAGATGGGAACTTCTACATGTATCCTGTAAAGTGCTGCAAGAACGGTTGGCAATATATAAATCCTGTAAATAATAATCATAATAATGTTAATCCTCTGCCTGTGATTTGTTGTAAAAATTCAAAGATGAGGACCATTAATGCACACATGGATTAGGGAGGCATGTGTGGATAAAGAGTAATAGGTAATACAGGTTAAAATCATAGTTATTTCCAGCCTCCATCTTCACCACTCGGAAGTTCTCCTTTGGACATGCTGCTGCTCCCCTCCTTAAGTTTCATCAGCATCTTCCACAGAAAAACTTGACACCTTTTCTGCCCAAATTCTGCTGCTCCTAGATGCACTGGCAGTGGGTTTTACTTCCTGCCTCTAAACGCTGCTAAAAGCCTATGTGTGCATAGACACATAGGCTAACAAAAAACATCCTGTGTGCATTAGGCCCAATGACTAGGTAAAAAAAAAAAATTCCGACCCAAACTTTAAACACTCAGTCTGCGGTCCGGCATTCGTACCTGGGCACATACTGCCTGAAAAACAAGTACCACTAGGTGCACTGTCCAGCCACAGCAGTTTTTAGTCTCTTATAGTTTCATAAGTTAGCAGCAGCAGGGCTGGACGGGGGCACCTGTGCCCTCTGCAGACACCTCCCAGAGCCCCATGATCCGGGGCTAATCGCCTAGTATGCATGGTGTTTAAAAGCAGCAAGTAGTGTTCTTACAGACAAGTGTACATTACACACAGAGTTCTCCAAATTAAACCTAGGTTGGGTTTGCTTTTACTATGTCTGTATCAGAAATTACATTGTGGGATGGAGATAAGAGCAATGCCCAATCTCCAATAGCAGGAACTGGAACAGCAGCAGATATGCTGGGTAGTACTGAAATGCACCGATTTTGCAGCAAAAAAGTATATGCGGATAGATAATTCTATTAATAATGTGCTCATGTTTAACCTCCAAATACATTCTCATACCTGGGTTATACTTCTTTGCTTTCACCATGCCAGTATCTACCACATATTTGATCCCTGTTATAGTGATGGACGTCTCAGCAATGTTGGTCGAAAGAATAACCTTGCGGTGATCCTAAAAGAGATCTAGAATTTAGTTTACAGATGAACATGAAGAAATTACCATGATAATGCAAATATCAAATACAATGTACAGTGTAGCTTATCCTAGATTGAAGCTCCACACTCTGTACAGTGCTTAGATGCTACCAGGATTAGGTTGATAAACATTTGCAAAATAATACATGCTTTCCTGGTCGATCCTAAAATGTGATCAATGGGTTACCGCTGCTTTTTACTTACCTTGGGCGCATTATGAAAAACTCTAAGCTGTTGAGAGTGTGGTAAAGATGCATAAAGAGGCATTACGGTCATCTGTGGGCAGCCATCTGGAAGATGCTTTGCTATGTCTCTGCATGTCTTAGCCATTGCTTCAATTTCTTCCTGACCGGTCAGAAACACTAGTATGTCATGAGAAGCAGGTGCCTCCTGCAGGAATAAACATTTAAGCATTACATGGAAACAATTTATCACAAGGTGTACAGTTGTGCAATTTACTATTAAAGAGATCCTGTCACCAGACTTTTCTGAAGCAGTCAGATTTGCTGTCAAGTTCAAAGGCACTTTGCAATTAAATATAAAATTGTTTAAAAGTAAAAAAGTAGGAATTTAACATATTAGATTATTTTGGTGCTTTTACTTGCAATTTGTTGGCGACAGGGTCTCTAACCAGCTGAAGACATTGGCAATGCTACGCATTACCAAAAAAGACATCATCCAAGTACATAAACTGTAAGTAGCAATGTCCAGCCCTTCTGCCCCTCTGCCAATGGTGGAGGGAGTGAACTGACAAAAGAGTTTTGGCGGGGGGGGGGGTCCGTCCCCCTGTTACAACACAATAGAACAGCAGATCCCTGTACCAACATCAGATCATTAGTGCAGCGGCTCTGACTGAAGCAGTCCGTTTTTTTCCATTCAACCCAACGGCGGTGTGTACTAGGCTTTAATTTACCCTAATCAGCCGTAATCAACTTCCTCGCCTCCTCCCATTTTCCTGCTGTTTTTTTTTCTATTTCATTAACCATTAATATTTAAATGATTTCTTCATAATTTTTTTTTCATTTTTTCCCTCTTACAAAGGGTTAGAGGGGAACTGGTTAAGGATGAACTTTGCAAAACGATGTTTACTGCACTGTTAAAAAGGGCATCTGTGGCCACACATATCATTGACTCCATGATAATACTGACACAATTTAGAGCCTAGACGTTCCAATACAAGGTTCCTTCTTGAGTACTGTATAGCCAACTGTTTTTCGCTCTCCTTTTTGTTAGAGAACGTGATTGGGCCAATAGGATGTCAAGAAGCGCAGAATGGGTTTGCCCAATTTGTAAGGTAATCCAGACACTTTGCAAAATAAGTAAGAGTGATAGGGGGCACCAGGAGATGCCTGCTTATCATGCATGTGCACTTTAAAATAACCCTGTCCCCACAGGTCACTTGTACTCAAAGAACATCATAGCCGCAGAAAATAATACCCCCCCCCCCCCCCCCCCCCCGTGGTTCACAAAGTGACTTAAGAACCAGTGGAGGGAACCACAAAGTGTGTGAGGGGGCTGGTATATACCTGAAAGTGCAGCCGGGAGAAGAAAAGCATTTCAATACATGAGCCATTGGAAAGGTAAGTTTAGAGCATATTTTAAAAATACTTTAAAAATCTATGCAATGAACCTCCATGTTTTGCTAGCTTGAAAAAACCTTTCGTACATACACGGGTCCATTGGACCCAAAAGCGCAGTCAACAAATACAAAATTTCAAAAACACAGCTATGACAAGAAACTGATTTTTTTCATATTACCTGGTGGATTTGGAAGACTGTAACCAGTGCAGCTTGGAGATAATCACTTTGGAGCTGTTTGGTGTAGAAGACCTGGATGGGATGCTGCCTACCTTCCAGATACAGAACAGGGGCCCCATTAAAATACTCTGAAAACAGATCCACATCCATTGTGGCAGACATAATAATGACCTATAAAGAAGAGACAGACACCAGTTTCAGGGGATTGTTACGCCACACTAGGACTTAGTTGCTCTTAGATTGCTCAGATACAGGAGTAGAAGCAACAAAAGAACACAAATAAAAATCAGATTATTCTACCATTGAGGCACATAGTAATGTAGCAAATCTTAAACATGTGGGTTATACTACCTTCAGGAGGTTTAAAGGACTGTAGCTGTGAGTATAACCCAATTGCCCAAGAATCACTACATTACCGTGTCCCTCAATGGATGGTAAGGAAAATAAGATTTTTGTATTTACCATAAAATATTTTTGCAGTCTAGAAATGTATATTCATTCTTAGACTTGGGTTTGGGTTTTTCTGCCACCTGCAGGAGTTCAAACCTACTGAAGGTGTCAGTAAAATCCAAATATCTAAGGACTACTACATTCATGTTTCACTTTATTATTTTAGAGATACGGATACAGACGTGGAAACATTCCCCTGTATGTATACCTGCATGCCTTTGATATGTCATAGGGCAGCCGTTCTCCATGGCTCCTTTCCTCCAGAGGCTGCTAGGGGATCCTTAAGCTGTGAACAATTGATCTCTCATGGGATGGTGCCTGCATATTTCCAGATCCAGCTGCATAACACCAATGGTCCCCTCAGCCATCTCTAAGACCCCTTTCACACTGAGGCAGTTTTCAGGTGTTTTAGCGCTAAAAATAGCACCTGTAAAGTTCCTGAAAACTGCCTCCCATTCTCTGCAATGGGTGCTTTCACACTGGAGCGGGGGCGCTTGTGGGATGTTCGGAAAAGTCCTGCAAGCAGCATCTTTGGGGCGGGTTGGGAGCAGCGCTCCCAAAATGCCCCTGCCCATTACAGTGAATGGGCAGCTTTTAACCCCCTTCTTTGATGTTAAAAGCGGACCGCTAACGGCCGAAAAGTGACGCAAAAGCGCTGCTTAAACAGCAGTAAAGCACCGTTAAAACGAGTGGTGCTTTACCACGAACGCGGCCCCATTGTGAAAGGGGTCTTAGGGTAACATTCTGACCACCACTGTAAGGAGGTCATTCTTTCCACAGGCCACCAATGTAAGGGGCATTTTCCCCACTGGCCCCCCTTTTACTTACCTAAGCCCTCATTCAACATCTTTTTACACAATGCAGAGGATTAACCTTTGAAGTTCCACAGCGAGTATAACAAGCATGCTATGCTGCATATACACACTGATTTTACTGTTGTGGGCTTCGTAGCACTTTAACCTCAATCTTGTAATCAGTCTGTAGTCATTTGATATCAGTGTGTGCACCACAGTAACTATGGATTAGAGAAAGGAAAGAGTTGTCTGAGGAGATCAGAAAAAAAATTATAGATCAAAATGTCAACAGTAAAGTCTATAAGGCCATCTCCAAGCAGCTTGATGTTCCTGTTTTGCAAATATTATTGAGAAGTTTAAAGTCCGTAGGAATGTAGCCCACTTCACTGTACGCACCTACAAAAAGTAAAGTGAACCCCAGACTGAACAGAAGGATAATGCGAATGACAAACAGATAAAAGAGCCAGAAGATTTAAAAAAGATACAAGCTGAATTACTGAAGGCCAAGGTACATAAATTACTGAAGGCCAAGGTACATCAGTGTCTGGTTGCATCATCTGTCACATTTTGAGCAACAGTGGGCTTAAAGGAAAAAGACTCAAGGAGGACGTTAAAAAAAAATATAAAAATAAAGAAGCCAGAATGGAATTTGCTAAAATGCATATTGACAAGCTACAATGCTTCTGGAAGAATGTCCTTTGCACAGATGAGACAAAACTGGAACTTTTTGGCCACATAAGCCTAAAGTGGTTGTAACTAAAAAAAAAAATGCTCCTGTCCCTTTAAGGCAAGAGATATAGCACAGTAATTTTGCCATGCCAATAGTCCCTTTCTATGCTGTACAATACCTGGATGATCCTGCCTGTTTCCCTCTTCCCCTGCCCACGTTTATCATTGCTGCTGATCTCTGAAAGCATGGTCAGTTTGAGGATATAGTTGGATGACAGGGGCACTTAGAGTCTCCGCATCTCCCCCCTCCCCTTTCCCTGTCTCTTCAGTAGTCTGTGTGAGAGCCGATCTTCTCCCAACCCCTCCCCTCTCCTACCTGTGTAATTCTATTCTGGGCAGCTGCTCCCGTACTTGTAAAGTAAACATATTAATTACTTTGATTCTCTCTGTTTTAGGTCCCTGTTTAGTACAGTGTGTGTGTCTTCCTAAAATCCTAATGCTAAATACCTTCTTTGCAGAGCCCTGCTGTGCAGACATGTGACATCCCTCTGCAAGCTTGCAATCACCAGAAGGACCTCTCAGCCCCTCCCACTATACTCACTTACTCCGAAAGGGAAGCAGAGGGAGGTCACATGACAGGAGAGGACTCTGCAAAGACGGTTTTAAGAAAACACACACACAGTACTGAACAGGGACCGAACACAGAGAGAATCAATGTAATTAATAGACTTTACAAATTACTTTAATGTTCACAGACAAAAATAAATAACGCTTTTTAAGAAAAGAACATCATACCTACTGTGAAACATGGTGGAAGCAGTGTTATTTTTTGGGGCTGCTTGCTGTGTCTGGTGCAGGGCACTACAAAATTTCAAGACTATCAAAGAATTCTGGAGCAAAACATACAGCATGATGTGATAAAGCTCTATCTCAGTCATAAAAAAAACATCCAAAAAGATAATGACTCAAACCACACAGCTAAAACACCCAAGAATGTCTATGAAACAAAACATTGGGCCTGAAATGGCCTTTCTATGAGCCCTGATATGAAACCTATTGAACATCTATGGAAAGCATTTTCAACTGTATTCTGTGGAAAGGCATCCTTCAAACCTGAGACAGCCAAGGCAGTTTGCTAAAGAAGAGTGAGCCAAACTACCTGTTGGCAGGTGAAGTCTCATTGAGAGCTACAGAAATCAATTGTTTGCAGTGATTGCTCCTACAGAATGTGCTACAAAACCTTATGTTAAGGGTCCAATGACATTTGTCCATGCCACTTTCGTTTTTTCTATTTAAAACACTTTTATGAAGTATAAAATAAAAATTATGGATGTCAATTTCTCAATTTCCAGTTATTTCAAATAAAAAATATATATATGGGAACTGTTTTACTATGCAAGGTATTTGTAATGCAGCCAAGCCTAATCAAGCTCTGTCTGCAGAAACGTCCACAAAATGTCTGCAGAAATCCAACATGTGCACTGCAACTTAGCCTGACTAACCCTCTGTACTGAAGGTTGATATCAAGGCATCTTCAAGTACTATTTTCCTAATGAATACACAAGGGCATGCATTGTAGTCTTTAGTACTCCCTGGAGTTCAAATTTACGATAGAGAACTTACTTTTAATGGTAATTTCCCAAGCTCTTTCCTCTTCTTTTGTGCCATTTTAACCACCCCAAACAGTACATCGGTGTGTACCGTCCTCTCATGAGCTTCATCCAGGATGATGACACTATACTTGCGCATAAGTGGATCTCCAATTGCTTCACGCAGTAACATGCCATCTGTAAGGAATTTTACTTTTGTCTCCTCTGAAGTAACATCTTCGAAACGAATAGTAAAACCAACCTAAGAATTGTTATAGATAACATTTATTTAACAAATTATTAGAATTTAGCAGTACATTAATCAAACAGTTGTAGGGCTCTATCACAGCCATACTGCCGCTTTATAAACCTTAAACAATATATCAGAGGTTCATCTATAAAACAAAATATAGGTGGTGAGCAACCCAAAAAAAAAAAAGGGGGAGGAGAGACCGGTCATAAGAGCTGTCAAAGTCAAATCACCGACTTCTTCTCCAATCACAGGAGGCATTATGCAGAGAACACTTCGTAGGCCATCACAAGATTAAAAAATGCGGTCTCTGCCTTTTATGAATAATAATAATGATTATAAAATTATGCAGCGAGGAATAAACACTACTCTCCGTTATTAAAGTGGAGTTCCACCCATAAATATGACATTACATCAGTAGTTTTAAAAAAAATTCATTAGTCCTTTACGAAAAAATTTTTTTTTTTTAGATGCCTTCAAAGTGTTGTTGCTAGGCAGAATAGTTAATCTTCCCACTTCCTGCACCTAGGTGCTTAATGCTTCCTAACCTACACTGCACAGACTCCTGGGAATGTAGTGGGTGTAACTTTCCAGGAGTCTGTGCACTCCCCAGTCTCAAAGAATCATGTGACTTGGACAGCACAGGTGCTGAAACCTGATCTGACACTGCTTGTGCAGCACTGAGCATGTGCGAGATCTGCAAGGCTGAAATCCAGGAAGTCATACAGTCTGGCTTCATGATGCCCACACTTAAGATGGCCCCAGTCAATTTCTATTTTATAAAGTGTCTAAATGCTGTAACAACCTAACAAAACGGACCTTAGTTTACAGACTAACTTTACTAGAATACATTAAGCCTGTGTATTACAGGGGTATTTATATTTAAAAAGTGAAATTGTGGCCGGAACTCCGCTTTAATGGGGACCTTGAAAGGCATATACTTCCAAGTGCTCACATGTCAGTTTCCTTTTCTCTCAAAGAGCCCCTAAAGTCCTCAAAACCAGGGCACCTTGATTCTGTAGTTACACGCTCATGCTTTTGGTAAGCGAGGCCTCCAACACAGTGATAGGCCAACAGTAAACAGCAGGAGCAGGGCTTAGGAAAGCAGGCACACCACATTTTTTATATTGTTAACTCTATTGAAAAGGTATGAGACAGTGACAATAATCAATGAGGTACAACGCTACTCTGTTGTCTTCTTTAACCACTTCCCACCAGCCATATAGCAAAATGATGGCCAAAAGTTGTTTCATTATCATGACTGGACGGCATATGACATCCAGCAGGATAAGCCGCGATCGGCGGTGTGGTGTGTCAGTCTGACACACCGCCTCTCTGATCGAGGTAAAGCGCCTGACGGAAAGTCTTTACCACGTAATCAGCTGTGTCCAATCAGCCGTGCATCAGCTTTTCCTCTACTCACACTGACAGAGGCGGGTAGAGGAAAGCCCATCTGCTGCTCTCCTGACAGGGGGGTCTGCACTGATTTATTATTCATCAGTGAGGGAGAAAATGTACTTATTTACAAAGTATTGTAACAGAAACAAAGAAAAACTTTGTTTTCAGAATGTTCTGTCTTTTTTCATTTGTAGCGCAAAACATAAGAACTCCAGAAGTGATCAAATACCACCAAAAGAAAGCTCTATTTGTGGGAAAAAAAATTATAGAAATCTTGTTTGGGTACAGCGTCGCATGAACGCGCAATTGTGATTCAAAATGTGATAGCGCTGAAAATTGGTCTGGGCAGGAAGTTGTGTAAGTGCCCTGTATTGAAGTGGTTAATTTAGTCACAGATAGGGGTTGATTTACTAAAACTGGTGCAAAATCTGGTGTTGCTCTACATAAAAACCAATCAGCTTTGAAGGTCCTGCACAATATACCAGGCACATGCGCCGGTGACAACAGCGGCTGTATGCAGGGTGCATGATTAGGGGGATATTCATTTTACCTACAGGTAACCCTCATTATAGGCTTACCTGTAGGTAAAAATAACAAAGCGGGCTTTACTACCGCTTTAACCCTGATAAACCCAAGTACTGCAACAGAGTGAAATAGCTTACCAGTTTGCCAAGCTCAGCCTTTCTCTCTTCTGCCACTCTGGTTGCTAGAGATATAGCAGCCACTCGACGAGGCTGTGTTATTCCAATAATACCTCCGCGCCCAATACTGGCTTCATAAAGATACTGTGGAACCTGAGTTGTTTTGCCAGACCCAGTCTCTCCTGTTAGAGAAAAAAAAAAAAAAGACAAGCCCGTGAGAAAGTAACTTTACACATACATGATTTAAAAGGAATCTCAAAAGGTTGCCGACTCCTGAACAGTACAATAAAAGACCTGAAGGTCCTATCTAAGGCTTCTTCCACGGGTATCCCACGTTCCCCTTTAAAGTGGACCTTACACCCAAATGTGAAGATTTGCTATCTCACAGGGTACATTAAGCAGTACCCTTTGTCTTGACTTCCTCCTGAATAAATAGCAATGAACTTCCTAGTATATGATGTGCCGAGGCTTTCTATGCCGATAGCCTTATAGCTGCCATTCTAGTTGTAAAATCTAAAAAGGTACTGCTGCCTCAGAGAGGCAGGAAAACGCTGCTAGTTTTAGCAGCGCTTTATCATTTTAGCGGCGCCATTGGGCCGCTTTTCACCCCTGCAAGCCACTTTGGCAGTGGTGCCCATTCATTTCAATAGTCAGGAGTGGTGGAGGAGAGGTGTACACCAGTGCCCCAGTGTGAAAGGGGTCTGACAGCTAGTGTCAGGAGATATGGCAATGTTACTACTATGCTGCTGGCTCTAAAATGAAGACTCAACATCCAACATGGCCACCTCCGGGGTTGTCCCGATACCACTTTTTTAAGACCGGGTACAAGTACCAATACTTTTTTTCAAGCACTCGCTGATACCGAATATCGATACTTTTAATTTAATCTCATGTGAAAGTGGCACGTGTCAGTATTTTTTACAATGCTTTCTTCTTTTGGGGGGGGGGGGGGGGGTTGGGACAGTGTCAGTGTTTTTTTTATTATTTTTTACAATTTTTTTTTTAATTATTAATTGCAATTTCTTTCTTTTCTTTTTTTAATCAGCCCTGTTGGGGGCCTATGGTGAGATATCAGGGGTCTTAACAGACCTCTGACATCTCCCCTTTGAGACAGAGAGAGGGAATAGGGAAACATATTCCCCAGTCCCTTTCTCAGCTGCACTGAAAATGAAAGGAGAGAAGACAGTGGCTTCTCTTCATTCAGTAAAGGAAAAAAAATGTTTTGCTGAAATGACTGTTTACAGGGTATAGAGACATAATAGTTAACGGATTCCTTTTAAAAATGATTAAAAATAGATACAAACCAATCATATAAATGTACCTGCAGTTTAGTTTCGTTTTTGCTGTTGTTTCCTGGTTCTCTGATGTACAGAGACAAAGAGCCAATAGAGGGCAGTGATGCTTTGTAAAATGAAACTGGATCGGTGCTGGGGAGTTTTAGACACACAGTAATCACACCTCCTTGATTAGTCACCACAGTGAGAAATCTCCCAGTACTGTGGTGATCAGGAAACAGGCAACCAGGAAGTGTCCAGAACAGAGAGGAATTACAGCAACATCAAAGCAAAAACGAACAATGAGGACATGAAACCAGGACTGCAGTAAGGCAAAGGAAGCTATTTAGCTAAAAAACAAAAAAATCCTTTAGTGACCCTTTAACTGAGACATCGTAATCACAGGAGGTTACAATGCTTCAGTTATGTGAATGGACAGAGTCAGTGATCACTGACTCTGTCCATTCAGAAAACGAAGGAGCCAGGTTTTTCCGGCTCCTACCTCCGCTCTCCATCCTGAGATACAGAGGGGGGACAGATGCACGGAGGGGGACACGGAAGGGGACAGATGCACGGAGGGGGACAGATGCACAGAGGGGGACACGGAAGGGGACAGATGCACGGAGGAGAACACGGAAGGGGACAGATGCACGGAGCAGCATGGAGAAGGACGGATGGGGACTGGAGGATAGGGGACAGTCAGCGGTGATCGTGTGTGGGAGAGAAGCACCGATCACCGCTGAAAGCCACGGCGGGGGGTTTGAGAGAGATGACTGGCTGTGGCTGTCAGACTTTTAATTCTATACAGGGTGATCAGTGCTTGTAACTCCTCCACAGCACTGATCACCCTGTGAAGTATTGGGTGACGTATCGGAGCATTTGCCCCCAGTACAAGTACTCGGGCAAATGCTCGGTATCGGTACCGATACTAGTATTGGTATCGGGACAACCCTAGCCACCTCCATACAGAGACTAGTGCATGGTAAGTCAGGAATGGCGAAAAGATCAGCTGCAGGAAGGCCACATGCAATATCTGTGACTAGTACTTTGCTGTCTGTCTGGCTTTTTTGGGGCACAGCTTGCAGATTTCAGTTCCTCCTTAATACATATGGCTTTCGATTTACATAGTTGCCAAAGTTTGTTAGATTTCAATTGTTTAAGAGTACCACCAAAATGAAGCCAAACTATTTTTTAAATTGTGTAAACATGCAAGGAGAACTGATTGAATATCTTAGAGCTCTTGTACCTACCTCGCATATGAGGAAAAAGTATTTTTCTGCTTTGTAGGGTTAAAAACTGACTTGTAACTACTCTGGTTAATACCAACATTATTACTTTTACTTTAAAAAACTAAATGTGGAGATACATTGGACATCCTCTCCAACAGCAACAGAATACCTCTGGCCATTTTCTTTGGTAACACGGCAAAACCAAATTCTCTACCAAGAGAGCGGTCCCTTCAAGCATGCTCTTGAAGAACAGTGCAGTACCATCAGCTTCCTTTCTACAGTAGACCAGTCCCCTTCTGTCAAACCTTCAACACAGAAACACCATCCACCCACCAACAAAGCCCTACTGCCGACTCCCCCTTCTAACAGAACAGCGCTATCACCCTAACCTCCCAACATAACAGTACCAGTAACAAAGCAGTATCATCAGCTCCCCTCTCCATTGCAGTATATCATTAGTCCAACACAGCTGTTACATCCAGAATGCAGGTCCACTATAAACAGCACCATTGGCCAAACACTATAGGCAACATCCACTTACCCCTTAGTCAACAAAGCAGCACCATCAAATCCCCTCTCTAGAAGAACAGCACCATGAGTCACCAAAACAGTAACATTCATTTAAAGTGGAAAGCAAAACCTAAGCTTAATCTAATCCCACCCCTTTCAAGGACTATTCTATCCACCCTGCAAAAGGAAAGATGCCTATACTTACCCATTCTGATTATTACTTATAAGCAACAAATGTCAGAAAAGGCTTGGTCTTTAAATGGTTAAACTTCCTGGTTAAACTTCCTTCATCTACACACTGAGTACTTTCCTTTGATAAAAGAACAAAAAGATACTTTTGTTTCTACTTATTTGAGTGTTGTAATAAAACTTGGCAGACTGCTTGGATTTTTCCCCCCCCAGCTGTGAGAACTCTGCACTTGTTAGAAAGATCACGAACAACGCGCTGTTTTGAAGATCGGAAAGGGAAAACAAATTGCGATTTCGATTCCCAACGATAAATCATGCAGCATTTTATTTTTTCATATTGGATGTAAAGGGCAAAGGTTCCAACTCTTATCAGGTCTTGGCAGCAGCCTTGGGGAGATATCCCCCCATAACCTTGTCACAACTTGATGGTACACCTCAGAGTGGGGTAGAGGATGGTGCGCCTCAGAGTGAAAAAACACAAATTGTCGCAAAAACGCATTACATGCTTTTCTGCAGCTTCTACATTGAAGTAGTATATTGAACCAAAAAAGCTCCGTCTTGCATTAAAAAAAATCCTTGCCCTTTCCAAATACACAGCAGCTTAAAAAAAATCATAGATGTGAACGTGTCCCATAGGAAACCATGTAAATGAACTGTAGTGCGTTTCTGCAAAAAGCACCAAAAAACAGAGGCGTGACCCAGGCCTGAGATGTTTAGTAACATAATGGGGGTTAAAAAAATAAAAAAAATTAGTACAAAAAGAGCAAATAATCACTACTGTAAGGGGTTCATTTTTTACTGTGGGACAGTGAAAGTAATATTTACATTAGCGTTTGTTCTTTTTTTTTTACTATAAAGGGCTAATTTTAGTTTTTTTTTAACCCAATTATGTTACTGCCCGATTAATCGATTATGAAAATGGTAATCGATTAGTTGTTTTGGCTGTACCGTCCTCCTCCCCACTGTGGAGGCGCACCCCCTCCCCACTCTGGAGGCGTACCCTCCTCCCCACTCTGGAGGCGCACCCTCCTCCTCCTCCCCACTCTGGAGGCGCACCCTCCTCCTCCTCCCCACTCTGGAGGCGCACCCTCCTCCTCCTCCCCACTCTGGAGGCGCACCCTCCTCCTCCTCCCCACTCTGGAGGCGTACCCTTTTCCACCCCACTCTGGAGGCGTACCCTCCTCCTCCTCCCCACTCTGGAGGCGTACCCTCCTCCTCCTCCCCACTCTGGAGGCGTACCCTCCTCCCCACTCTGGAGGCGCACCCTCCTCCTCCTCCCCACTCTGGAGGCGTACCCTCCTCCTCCTCCCCACTCTGGAGGCGCACCCTCCTCCTCCTCCTCCCCACTCTGGAGGCGCACCCTCCTCCCCACTCTGGAGGCGCACCCTCCTCCTCCTCCCCACTCTGGAGGCGTACCCTCCTCCCCACTCTGGAGGCGCACCCTCCTCCTCCTCCCCACTCTGGAGGCGCACCCTCCTCCTCCTCCCCACTCTGGAGGCGCACCCCCTCCTCCTCCCCACTCTGGAGGCGTACCCTTTTCCACCCCACTCTGGAGGCGTACCCTCCTCCTCCTCCCCACTCTGGAGGCGCACCCTCCTCCTCCTCCTCCCCACTCTGGAGGCGCACCCTCCTCCTCCTCCCCACTCTGGAGGCGTACCCTTTTCCACCCCACTCTGGAGGCGTACCCTCCTCCTCCTCCCCACTCTGGAGGCGTACCCTCCTCCCCACTCTGGAGGCGCACCCTCCTCCTCCTCCCCACTCTGGAGGCGTACCCTTTTCCACCCCACTCTGGAGGCGTACCCTCCTCCTCCTCCCCACTCTGGAGGCGTACCCTTTTCCACCCCACTCTGGAGGCGCACCCTCCTCCCCACCACTCTGGAGGCGCACCCTCCTCCTCCTCCCCACTCTGGAGGCGCACCCCCTCCTCCTCCCCACTCTGGAGGCGTACCCTTTTCCACCCCACTCTGGAGGCGCACCCTCCTCCTCCCCACTCTGGAGGCGCACCCTCCTCCTCCCCACTCTGGAGGCGTACCCTTTTCCACCCCACTCTGGAGGCGCACCCTCCTCCTCCTCCCCACTCTGGAGGCGCACCGTCCTCCCCACCACTCTGGAGGCGCACCCTCCTCCTCCTCCTCCCCACTCTGGAGGCGTACCCTTTTCCACCCCACTCTGGAGGCACACCCTCCTCCTCCTCCCCACTCTGGAGGCGTACCCTTTTCCACCCCACTCTGGAGGCGTACCTTCCTCCTCCTCCCCACTCTGGAGGCGTACCCTTTTCCACCCCACTCTGGAGGCGTACCCTTTTCCACCCCACTCTGGAGGCGTACCCTTTTCCACCCCACTCTGGAGGCGTACCCTCCTCCTCCTCACTCTGGAGGCGTACCCTTTTCCACCCCACTCTGGAGGCGTACCCTCCTCCTCCCCACTCTGGAGGCGTACCCCCCTCCCCCTCCCCACTCTGGAGGGGGGGGGGATCTCCCCAATGCTGCTGCCACAACCTGATAAGGGTTGGAACCTTTGCCCTTTACATCCAATATGAAAAAATAAAATGTCAGCTGATGTTCCCATTCAAGTGTGTCTTATGTACTATGATCTAATCCTGATTCCTGCCTATTGATTTAGATGTATTTGTTCTTTACTGCATGCATTACAGGAGGACGTCTTCCTGTCTCATGTGTGTCTATAGATAGATACAGACACCCAGTACAAGGTGTCCCCTTCCTTCCCCAGTGCAGGGCGTGTGCACACTGATCCCAGCCCCCACCCAGCTCACCAATGATGACGGCGTTATCCAGCTGCCGGAGCTGTCCTATGAGCTGGGCCCGGGCCTGGTAGATGGGCAGACTCCTCCGCTGCTGATCGATGGGTACCGGCTGTTTCCTGGGCCCGAGCTGCATGGCCCCTGTCCGGATGTGGCTGTATGGAGGAGTTCCCGGCTTGAATTTCTTGGCCGGTGGGCGATAGGAATCCTGAGACATAGTCCTATGCACGATAAGAGGCTCTGTTTATTCGGTGCAGCACTTCTTGTGTCCCCAGCAAAGGTAAACACAGCCCGGGGAAACCATACCGAGCCGCAGCTCTGTCACACGTGCTTCCGCTTCCAGCAGGACCGCTAGGGGGAGTAGGAGAGCCAGCTGTGCGCTGTCCAGTGCAGGGGGGGGGGGGCTCTAGTCACCTACATCACACATTGCAGTCATAGCTCCCAACTATCCATCATTTCAAGGGACTGTCCCTTATGTGGAGCAATGTCCCTTTGTCCTTCATTTTGTCTGATCATTAAAGTTGTATATAAAATGCACTTTTTATTTTTCAAAAAGTGTTTCCCAGTGCTAAACCTTTCATCCAATTTCTAAATGACTGCATTTGTACATTTTAAAAGCCAATACTTGTGGATTTAATTAACTTTTTTTTTTTTGTTGGTTAATTCTCCTTTAACCACTTCAGCCCCGGAAGAATTTAGCCCCCTTAATGACCAGGTCCTTTTTTGCCATACAACACTGCGCCAATTTAACTGACAATTTGCGCGGTTGTGCGACGCTTTTTCTAAAAAACAAAATTTACGTCCTTTTTTTCCCCCCACAAATAGAGCTTTCCTTTGGTGCTATCTGATCACCTCTACGGTTTTTATTTTTTGCGCTATAAACAAAATTTTGAAAAAAAACACTATTTTTTACTTTTTGCTATAATAAATATCCCAATTTTTTTTTTTTTTAGGTTTTTTCTCAGTTTAGGCCGATATGTATTCTTTTACATATCTTTGGTAAAAAAAATCACAATAAGAGTATATTGAGTGATTTGCGCAAAAGTTATAGCGTCTACAAAATAGTGGGTATTTTTTTTTATATTTTTTTTTACTAGTAATGGCGGTGATCAGCAATTTTTATCAGGACTGCGATATTGCGGCAGATACCGTAAATTGGACACTTTTTTGGGGCCATTGACATTTATACAGTGATCAGAGCTAAAAATAGCCACTGATTACTGTATACATGTCTCTGGCAGGGAAGGGGTTAACACTAGGGGGTTAAAGTGGTTGTAAACCCACTTTTGCAAGTTACACCTACAGGTAAGCCTACATTAACCAATTAAGGACCGCCTCCTGCACATATACGTCGCCAGAATGGCACGGCTGGGCACATCAACGTATATGTACGTTGATCTTTAAGCCCAGCCCTAGGATCACGGGTGCGCTCCCGCGACCCGGTCCGAAGCTCCGAGACCGCAGGACTCGCGGACCCGATTGCCGATGGAGTCCCACGATCGCTCCCCGGAGCTGAAGAACGGGGAGGGCCGTGTGTAAACACGGCTTCCCTGTTCTTCACTGTGGCGGTGTCATCGATCGTGTGATCCCTTTTATAGGGAAACACGATCAATGACATCACACTTACAGCCACACACCCCTACAGTTGTAAACACACATTAGGTGACACACAACCCCTTCAGCGCCCCCTGTGGTTAACTCCCAAACTGCAACTGTCATTTCCACAGTAAACAATGCATTTTAAATGCATTTTTTGCTGTGAAAATGACAATGGTCCCAAAAATGTGTCAAAATTGTCGGAAGTGTCCGCCATAATGTCGCAGTCCCGAAAAAAAATCGCTGATCGCCGCCATTTTTTTTTATAAAAATGCAATAAAACTATCTCCTATTTTGTAAACGCTATAAATTTTGCACAAACCAACCGATAAACGCTTATTGCAATTTTTTTTACCAAAAATATGTAGAAGAATACGTATCGGCTTAAACTGAGGAAACATTTTTTTTTATATATATGTTTTTGGGGGATATTTAGTATAGCAAAAAGTAAAAAATATTGAATTTTTTTCAAAATTGTCGCTCTATTTTTGTTTATAGCGCAAAAAATAAAAACCGCAGAGGTGATCAAATACCACCAAAAGAAAGCTCTATTTGTGGGGAAAAAAGGACGCCAATTTTGTTTGGGAGCCACGTCGCACGACCACGCAATTGTCTGTTAAAGCGACGCAGTGCCGAATCGCAAAACCTGGCCTGGTCCTTTAGCTGCATTTTGGTCCGGGTCTTAAGTGGTTAAGACTTACCTGTAGGTGTTAGCAATATCTCCTAAACCTGCACGGTTTAGGAGATATTCGCCGAATGACAGGACAACGGCGCGCAGGCTCACTAACAATAGCCGTGCTAAACACGACAATGCCGTGTTTGACGGCTCCCGCACGTGACGTCATCGCCGCTCCGGCCAATCACAGCGCTGGAGCGGCGATTACAGGAAGAAGATTGCCAGAGACATAGCGGCTGCGGCGGAGGGCACGGAGGAGAACTTCAGGGGCTTCGTTCTCAGGTAAGTCGCTGTGCATACTAGCTCATTATGACTTTATCATGCAGGGTATTTTTTAAAAAAAAAAGAAAAGAACAAGGGTTTACTTCCTCTTTAAGTGTGTGCTCCCTAGGTGTGTTCTAACTGTGAGGGGATGGGACTGACTGGGAGAGAAGACAGATCGTTGTTGCTACTTACTAGGAACACACAATCTGTTTCTCCTCTGCTGACAGGACAGGGATTTGTGTTTACACACACAAATCCCCATTTCTTCTTTTGTGCCCGCGGGTGGCCAGCGAGAATTGCGCCCGCCGGCCACAGCTCCTAAAGCGGCCGCAGTATATATACGGCGATTCCTGCAGCAGAGCCATTCTGCCGCCGTATATATATACAGGAGTCGGTCAGGAAGCAGTTAAGGGGTTGTGACAGGGGAGTGTCCTATGCCTACATACGTTTGCTAGTAGGTGTCCCTCATTCCCATCTCAAAATGTTGGGAGGTATGTGTGTGTACACTGTGCTGCTTACTTTCATAGTTTTTCAGACATTTTTTGGGGGTTTTAAAATAAGCCCGGTTGACAGAACTCTGTTAGTACAGTAATTAACCACTTCAACCCCTTTAGGTTTACCCCCCCTTCATGATCAGGCCATTTTTTGCAATACGGCACTGCGTTACTTTAACTGACAATTGCACGGTCATGAGACACTGTACCCAAATACAATTGTGATGCATTTGCCTATATGTCTCAGTTTAATTCTCCCTGCTTGCCATGTGTGATTCAGTCCTAGGCTAACAGGTTATTGACGTGCTAATGTCCCCTCACTATTTCTAAAGGTTAATTGATCTATTGTGTTGTGTGAAGGAGATCTGTGTTTAAGTGGCTTGTGTTAATTATTCTGATTGCTCCATTGTGGTAATTATCTCTCTATATGCGGGGTCGAGCTGTCTAGTTAATGTATTCAGTACAACTAGTAATCAGCGTCACTGATCGGCTCCGTCGTGTCTGCCTAATCATCTGTATGGAAGCCCCAGTGTGAGGGGGGGGGGGGCGGAGATTTGTCATTGTAACAGTTTTGGAAATTACATATAAGCTCTGTGTTATAACATTAAAGTCTGTCTTGTTCTAGCAGTAAGCCTGGACGCATGTGTGGCTTAATGGGCGATCTCAGGAATATTCCTCCTAGTGGAATATTGGGTGATGTTCTTATGGAAGAAGGGAATCTTTGACGGGGATATCATACCAATACCGTCACAATTGGTTGGCAGCAGAGGGATTTTCCCTTCTATTCCCCTTTACACCCGGATTCCAAGCAGACACTGCAAGAACTACTGGAAGTTCGTGGAAGGATTGCTAGCAACAAAACCAAGCGGGTCATCATAGCAGAATTAATGGAGCTAGACCAGGAGAACGGGATTGCAGCAACGCCAGCAGTACAAGAGATGGAGAGACCAGTGATTCAGGAGGAGTCACCAACCAACAAGCTAATGAGAGAGAAGCTAGCTTGGTTCGGTCCGAACCCAACGCCGGATGTGGTGCTGAAAGTGATGGACCTGTTAGTAAACGCAGAGCTACAGAAGGCTAAAGAAATAAGAGACGCAGAGCTACAGTTAAAACTGGCAGCAGTCCAACAAGCAGCCGCACATTCTCCAAACAGTGAGTACAGCACAGCAGACGCAAGGAAGATTCCGTTTAGCGCTTTTAAAGCTTTTGATGAAAAGGACTGTGAAATTGATAACTACCTGGCAGATTTTGAGAGACAATGTAACCTGCACCGAATAGCTAGAGGAGAGTGGGTTGCAATATTGTCAGGCAAACTGTCAGGCAAAGCTTCTGATGCTTTCCGGACCGTGCCAGATCAGGATATCCATAGCTACGCCAGGGTTAAAGAAGCGCTCCTGGCTCGTTATGCAGTAACCCCAGAGTCCCACCGACAGAAGTTCAGGGACTCACGCAAAACCATGAAAGACTCTTACGCGGAATGGGCATGCCAGTTGTCCCTGTCGGCCTCTAACTGGGTTAACAGCAGCCAGGCCACCACCGCAGAGGACATTTTGCAACTAATGCTCCTGGAGCAATTTTACAATCACATCCAGACGGACGTCAAAGACTGGGTGAGAGATCGCAGGCCCATGACTCTACCAGAGGCCGCAAAGTTGGCGGATGAATATGCGGATACTCGCAAGACAAACCAGGTCACACCACGGGTTCAACCTCCACGACCAACGGTGCCCTCACACCCACCAGCCGCTAGATACCAACCTCCTAACAGACCGGTGACATCTAGCCCTCGCTATCCACGCCAGGAGGACAACGAACAACGCTGCTTCCGGTGCAAACAGCTGGGTCATTTCAAGCAGAATTGCCCCATGAACGACAACACCAGGTCAAATTGGTCTCAACCTGGGTACCGCCCACCAGCAGCAGCCCATTGTATAGACTCGGCTTGGGATCTCCAGGAGCTGGGTCCGGAAGAACCATTGGACACCATATACGAAGTCCTCACGGTACAATGTGGTATTACGGACAACAGGGAACACCATTGTCAGCTGGTCATGGGCGACAGCCATGAGCCGGAGGGGCCCTGGAGGGAGCTGGGCAGAAAGAGGCACCGCCAGCTACCCCCCAAGAAGAAGAGGTCATGGAAGCTGTATAACAAGCTGACCTGGGAGGAGAAGAAGCGACTGGAGGAGAGGGAGTCGCAGCGGGCGTCCCAGATGCGGGCCGAGATGTTCGCCAAGGGCCCACCGGTGGCCCCTTACACCACCACCCAGTTCCTGATGATGAAGGACCACGTGGAGAGCCTGCAGGACATAAGCAAGCAGGAGCTGATCCGTGAGTACATAGAGCTGGAGGAGTGCATAAGCCGCATGGAGGAGGAGAACAACCACCTGAGGTCACAGCAGGCTGACCCCCCCAGGCTCCATGAACTGGAGATGGAGCTGGAGAAGCTCAAAGAGGAGAACTGGCGGCTGCAGAGGGTGGCTGACCCTATGGGGCCCTGATTCCCCCCCCCCGAACTCTGAGCACCGGTGCTACAGCATTTCAACAAATATAACTTTTTCTTTTTTTTTAATGAATCTCCTGTGATTGTCACTTCAGAGCCATAACCTGCCCCTCCCATAGCGGGACACCTAGATGGCGGCGCACAGACCCATTCGCCGTCTTCACACTGACTTCTGGTGACTCTGCAGATCGCACAAAGACTTGGGGACTGAACGGCGTGTGATCTGACGACCCGGTGGCATACCTGAGTCGGAAGCAGTTGCCAAGGGAGGTCAGTCACGCCAAACGGAGTTAACCTCGGACTAAAAGCTCTGAACCCGTCAACCCTACTGGACCAGGAAAGGTCCAACCGGGTTTGCCGTAGCAGGGAGAAAAAGGGGGGCCATTGTGATGCATTTGCCTATATGTCTCAGTTTAATTCTCCCTGCTTGCCATGTGTGATTCAGTCCTCGGCTAACAGGTTATTGACGTGCTAATGTCCCCTCACTATTTCTAAAGGTTAATTGATCTATTGTGTTGTGTGAAGGAGATCTGTGTTTAAGTGGCTTGTGTTAATTATTCTGATTGCTCCATTGTGGTAATTATCTCTCTATATGCGGGGTCGAGCTGTCTAGTTAATGTATTCAGTACAACTAGTAATCAGCGTCACTGATCGGCTCCGTCATGTCTGCCTAATCATCTGTATGGAAGCCCCAGTGTGAGGGGGGGGGGGCGGAGATTTGTCATTGTAACAGTTTTGGAAATTACATATAAGCTCTGTGTTATAACATTAAAGTCTGTCTTGTTCTAGCAGTAAGCCTGGACTCATGTGTGGCTTAATGGGCGATCTCAGGAATATTCCTCCTAGTGGAATATTGGGTGATGTTCTTATGGAAGAAGGGAATCTTTGACGGGGATATCATACCAATACCGTCACAACAATGTTCTGCTACATGTTTTTGGTAACATTAAAGATTAAAGTTGAGAAGCGGGGGGAGGAGGTGTTCTGCTGTCGGAAACAAGATTAAGCCTTTTAGCACAAAAAAACAAAAAGTCAGGAAACAAGACCTTAAATTCAGCCTGTAAAAGTACCTCTATATTAGCCCCATCACCAGTACATTCAGGAGAGGAGCTTTTGGACATAAAAAATGCTAGACGTGTTAAATGCTTGAGTATTGATTCATTCCAGTTTCCAGAATACATTTATATTCTGGCCAATAGAATCCATAAATGCTTAATGCGCCTAAACGTGTATGCAATTCATGACTGTAGACACATTTTCTAAACTGCCTTTTCCTGCAAGGTGTAAAAGGCATTTAGGGGAGAAAACCAAATACCCAGTGTGCATGAGGCCTACAAATGTTCTATTTTATTACATGCCTTAGGAATACAAGCATTTAAAGTGGAAGTCCAAGCTAAAACTAAAATCCCTGCATCTATAGCCACCAACATTCTAGCACTAACCTATCTAGCCCAGAAAATAAAAAGTATACATACCTTTTTGAAAGCTGCTCAGACCCAATCTCCAACAAGGAAGTTATGATGCCATGCTGAGCTGTCAGCCGTGGCTTTGCTGTGGAGGCGGGTGCAGGACACATCCGTCAACGGAAGCCCCAGATTAACTCTGTGGGTGACGTCAATCCCCATCAATTTCACAGCCGTTGTTGGCTGTGTCCTCTGCAGAGCTTCCGCCGCTGGAAATCGGGTCGGATCGGCTTCAGAAAAAAAGTATGTATACAATTTTTTTTTTCTTTTTAGGGCTAGAGAGGTTAGTGTTAGAATGTTGGTGGCTATAGATGCAGGGATTTTAGTTTTAGCCTGGACTTCCACACTTTAAGTATTTTGATATAAACATTATCATAAAACTAAAAGAAAGAGAAATTTGATGTTTTCCAGTCCTAACCTTTAGAAAAATGTTTGCTCCAGTGTGTAGTTTTACAAGCTTGACACAGAATTGTTTAGGCCTTTCTGCTGTTGATCCAGAACTTATTTAGGAAGAGAAATTATATGGCTAGTGTTCTGGATGTTTCCTTTTTCTAACATATACTCTGTCTCCTACAGAATGTAGCACCCTCTAGTGTGTGCGAATTTGGTAGTATTGGTTGTAGATTGTTAGTGTAGGTAAATTTATTTTAGCTCAGCGCTAAGCCAGAGCTGTGAATCTGGGTCAGAGTTCAGTGACCCCAGGACTGGATGACTCATGCTAGCAGCCTCTCTAGTGCCTTCCCCTGTTTTCAGGGACATTGGGTGGAGGCTAGGAGGAGATACTTGGAATATTTTTGAGGACCTCAGCCAATCCCCAGTAAAGGGATGGCAGGGAGCAGGCCAGCTCATACATAGGCATGAGTCATGCCAGCAGGGGGCAGTCAGGTGGAAGATTGAGTGCTGAGGAGGCTGCCCGTGGCCCTTGAGGGTGCTCCCTAGTCTAGAGGGGTGACCTTGGGCTGGGGCTCGGGTGCTGGAAGGATCCTACCAAAAACACACAAGGGAAGCTCTTCTTGGAGGCACGAGAGAGGACAGCAGGGCAGAGAATTCAATAGATAGAAAGTTGAAAAAAGTTCCGCATTAAGAATGGTTGAAAGATGAGAGCACTAGAGATGTTTTAGCAAGTCCAAGTAATTTTTATTTGCCACAGTAAATGTCACAGAAGAAGCCTACACGTTTTAGGGGTTACCCAGTACTCCATCAGGGCTAAAGTATATACTGTATTTATTGGCGTATAACACTCACCTTTTTACCCTGAAAATAGAGGGTAAACTGTGCCTGCGTGTTATACGCAGGGGGCTGTGGAAAGATTTTTGCCTGAAACTTCCCTCTTAAAGTTAGGGTGCGTGTTATACGCCTGTGCGTGTTATACGCCGATAAATACGGTACATAGACATTTGTCAAAGAACATGGAAAATATAGTACAAAAAGATTTACATTTTACAAATAAAATAGGATATCAAAATTATAAGAATAATCTATATAGTAAATATAAAATAGAGAATAATAGATTATTAAATATAAACAAACTGATCATAAAAAATAAAAAGATAAGCTTTGTTACAGCTAGATGATTTTATACCTAAACCTATCATATATGCATATTTATCAAACAATAAATAACCAAATGCATGGAATACATTGTAGCATTGATCACAGAATATTTATACACCACAACTAATGTAATCTGTATGCTCAGCAGCATATTACCAATAATCCCAGTTCAATTTGCGTAGAAGCCCATTACACTTGAACTTAAAATCTTTTTTTTGGCCTAACCCTAAAACTGGGACTTACAAAATACTGTCCTGCATACTAACCATGCCTCTGCCTGTATTGACCCTGGCCTGATAATTGACCATGTCTCTGCCTGCTGTCTGGACCAATACGTTGCCTGTTTGCTGACCATGTCTCTGCCTGCCACCAGTACGGACCCATCTGCACGTCCCACTGACTACATTCCTATAAGGCACCAGTCACACCCATCCTCTGTGGACAACTGGAACCACAGGACCACTTTTGTTCACCATTTGTTCAACCTTCAGAACTTCTTGGCCAGTGATCATAGCATTGTGCTATGGGGACAGCCATGTTCCAGTAGGTTAGATCAGGTTGACTTTTTGTAACAAGGACAGCTGTAGGTGAAGCTACACTAAGCTATATTCCCTGACCACTCATTCTGTGGTGACCATTACAGTATATTGGTTTTGATACAATTGGCTGATTTTTACGATACAAAAGATGCAATGGCAGGTACATAAATAGACAAAAAAAAGTCTCACTCAAGTAGTATCCCCATACTCAAGAGAAGCAGAATCTGTTTTTGGTGTAATTCTACGTAAACCTATGCTGTATATTAGAAATATCTTCTTAGCCGATTACTTTTTGTAAAAGAAAAAAAATACTTCACTTTCTTTCCTCATTTAAAAAAAACTTATGGCAAAAAAAATAAAAAAATGTTTTTCAAAAGACTCACTATGCCTGTTAGAAAATACCTTTGGGTGTTTTCTTTTTTTAAATGGGGTCATTTTGTGAGCATTTCCACTAACCTGGTTCTCCAAGGTCTTCAAAAATGTGATAGGTAGTCATGAAATTAAAGTGGTTGTAAACCCTTTACAACCACTTTTACTTACAGGTAAGCCTAGAATAAAGCTTACCTGTAGGTGCTCGAAATATCTCCTAAACCTCCACGGTTTAGGAGATATTTGCAAAAGAGACGGGTGCCGTCTACTGCGCAGGCGCACTTTAAAAACCTTTAGATCGTGCCATTTCTAAAGGAGATCGTGCAGTGACTGGCGGCTCCTGCGCAATCACAGTGCCGGAGCTGCGATACCCGGAAGGAAGAGGGTGAAAGATAGACGCTTCGTGGAGGCGTGGAAATCGGGGACATAGCAGGCTTCGGTTTCAGGTAAGCGACACATAATAGGCTACTATGCAATGCATAGTAGCCCATTATGCTTTACCTTTGCAGGGAAACAAAGAGGAAGTAAAACCCATCAGGGTTTACTTCCTCTTTAAATGCGTAATTTATGCACCTAGAAAGCCTTAAAGTGGATGTAAACCCTTCATACACCCAGTGAAGTGAACAGCCTCAGATGATACACAGAGATGAACCAAATCTCCCTACATAGGTTTTGCATCCATATCTGCGGTCTTCACATTTATATACAGTTTAGGAAGTTCAGATCCTGTTAGGAGATTTTCTCTTCCTGTTTAACACAGAGTGTGATGTCTGGGCATACTGCCAAGATAGCTAAAATTGCTGATTGGAGGAAAGGCACACACCCCCTCTCCACATAGGCAGAGACTCTCAGGCCCCGTACACACGACCGAGTTTCTCGGCAGAATTCAGCCAGAAACTCTATCGGAGCTGAATTCTGCCGAGAAACTCGGTCGTGTGTACACTTTTCAGCGAGGAAGCCGACGAGGAACTCATCGGGCCGAAAAGAGATCATGTTCTCTATTTCCTCGTTGTTCAATGAGGAAAGTCGGCCCGCCGAGATCTCGGCGGCTTCCACACTGAACTCGATGAGGAACTAGATGTGTTTGGCACGTCGAGTTCCTTGGACGTGTGTACGGGGCCTCAGAGGTTTTTTGTATCAGGACCAGCTCCCTGCTAATCTACAGTGTATGTATAGCAACCTCCCCTGACAAAGTCAGGCTGCTTTTATCTGATGTGTCAGAGAATTTGTCAGGAGTTATAAGGCTGATAACAGAGGAACGGGTCAGGAGAGAGCTACGGGAGAAGAGAGATAACAAAACACTGCAGATATATGTGCCCAGTTCAAATTTCATGAATCAGGTTTACATCCACTTTAAGGTGCTCTTTGGATTTTTGGCCTGCCTATGTGGCTAGGCTGTGAAAAATATCCACCCATATTCTCATTGTGCACATTCCTGGAAAAGGCTCTAGGATAAAGGATGTTGTTGAACAATTTCAGAAAAATGTTCCTTAATTTTAAATCCATCTTCATCTACAGTACATCATATCATGAAAAGATTGTGTGTGTGTGTGTGTGTGTGTGTGTGTAAGGAACGGGGCCAAAATGCAATATTGGATTCCCATGATTTTCTGCCCTCAGACAGCACTGCAATTAAAAATAGGCATGATGCTGTGATGGACATCACTGCATGGGTTCAGGACTACTTCCAAAAATCACTGTCTGTGAACACAGTTCTATCCAAAAATGCCAGATAAAGCTCTATCATGCAGAGAAGAAGCCATACCTCAATGGAAGTCACAAATGCAGCTGTTTTCTCTGGGCCAAAGCTCATTTAAAATGGTCTGTTGCAAAGTGGTAAACTGTTCTGTGGTCAGATTAATCAAAATGTGACATTCTTTTTAGCAACCATTGGCGTTGCATCCTCCAGACTAAAGAGGAGAGGGACCTTCTATTCTGTTGTCCGCTCTCATCTCTGATGGTATGGGGGTACATTCATGTGTATGGAGTGGGCAGCTTGCACATCTGGAAAGGCACTATCAAAACTGAACGCTATATCCAGGTTTTAGAGCAGCATATGCTTCCATCTAGATGTCTTTTAATGGAAGACCTTGACTATACTAAACCGCATACTGCATCTATGACAACAGCAATGCTTTGTAGTAGAATAGTCTATGTGCTTAACTCGCCTGCCTACAGTCCAGATTTTATCAATTGAAAATATTTGGCACATTTTGAAACAAAAATACAACAAGGAAGACCCAGGACTGTTAGGCAGTTAGAATCATATATCCTGCAATAACGGAGCAACATTTCTCTCCCAAAACCCAAGCAACTGGTCTCCTCAGTTCTCAGACATTTACAGAATGCTGTTCAAAAAGAGGGGATGCTACACTGTGCTAAAAATGGCCCTGTCCCACCCTCCTTGGCTTACTGAAAAGGGCTTGTGAATAATGCGATTCCATTCTATAAAGCTACATACTTAAAGAGGAGGTCCTCCCGGTCCCTTTTAAAAATTAAGTCAGCAGCTACACATACTGTAGCTGCTGACTTTTAACATTAGGACACTTACCTATCCTGGAGTCCAGCAATGTGGGCACTGCAGGCAATCTTCGCATCGGCTGGTCGGGTGCTGCCGCAGCCATTGCTACTGACGGAACCTTTTGGCTTCATGGCCGGGCCCCTACTGCGCATGCGCGCTGCGCTCTTTTCACTGGCCGGCAGAAGAAGAGGGAGGAGAAGGGGGACCTAGCTGCTGACCTAGATCACCGCAGCCCGGTCTCCCAGAAGTTTAGACAGGTATCCGCTCACTCCTCCTCCCGAAAGTTGCCAAGTGTGGCACCGGAGGGGGGGGGGGGGGGTTGGGTATGAATCAGATAAGCAGACGTTTTATTTTTTGGGTGGAACTCCACTTTAAACAGGGATTGTCCTAAAAAATGTGATAGTTCTGTTACTGTTGCCTAAAGTCTTTATGATATTAATGTTCAAGCTGGGGCTTGTAGAGTAGAGGAGGACATGGGCGCACCCTCCTCTGGAGTCTTATTTTCCAAACCTGGGGTATATTTCTGGCCTGGCTGCTGCCTAACATGTACATAAATATGTGATTTTATGCCTTACTGCTTTGGGGACTGCAGTTATTTCTACTTTTGAATTTACTTTGTTACTCCTACACCTTGAGGCTGCCGAGAAAGGCACTGTCTTCAGTCCCTTTCTTTGTCTCAAAAAAGAGACCTCTGATATCTCACCAAAGCCCCCCCCCCCCTTCCAAAAAAAGTACAAGATATGAAGGATACAATAAAAAAAAAAAAAGAAAATACATTTTTAAAATAATAATAAAAAGAAAAACCATAGTAAGGCCTTATTCACACAGGTCATACTACCGTGCATCCTTGTGCAAGCAGGCCTATTGATGTCAATTGTGATGTAGCAACTGCACAAACACAGCCATTGTTCCTAATTTGACATCCGTGTGGGATTGGGTGCGTGTCCCTGAGCTCACACTGTGTTTGGGGCCATGCACACACACAGATGTCATATTGAGAGCGGTGGCTGTGCCCAAGCCACTGCATCCCAATTGACATGAAAAGGACTGCCTGCATGGGAATGCACAGAACAGCATCTTACGTGGCTTCTATGTCCTGGTGTTTCTATCTCCTTCCCGCCTCCTCCCCTGCTGTCATCGGTGAACAGTGGAGACCAGAAGGCAGCACAGCTCGGGACAGAGGATGAGCTGGCCAAATTAACTAAGTTAAACCGCAGGAGATTGGTTGCTAGTACACAGGGTGGTCCTGAGCAACCAATCACCAGCTTGCTAATATTAAAAGTCAATCTGCCAGCTCCCGCCCTCTGTCCAGAACTGTGCTGCATCCCGGTCTCCACTGTGGGGGGTGGGGCAGAAGATGAGTGTGTGTGTGTGTGTGAGAAAGGGCAAAGTTATGTGCAGGGTCATGTCCATAGCAGTGTCCTCTACCACCCTGCAATGCACACCTGATCCCTGCATTCTATTTTTTTGGGGAGACGGCACTGTGCCTGGTGATCTTTGACTTCATCTGTCTTGTTCAAGTCCATCTCTGTCTCTTGAAGTTTGCCTACCCCTGGTTACAGGGGTAGGCAAAGTTGTAAGTAAAAATAAAATCATGACCTCCAGATTTTGAGTATGCATACTAGCTCATTATGCCTTTGTCTTGCAGGTGTTTGCCCCCCCACCAAAAAAAACAATGTGGGTTTACAACCACTTAAAGATAAAAAAAAAAACATTCTTTGTCCAGCAGCCCCCCAATAGTTACCTGAGCCCATCTTTATCCAGCAATGTTGTAGGAATGTCTCAGCCAGGGCATCAACACCCCAGGACTTTTGGAGAAGGGGATTTTTTTTTTTTTATTCTGCCATTTGTTCTGTCTGCACATAATTCTACTCCTGGTAACTGAAAAAACACCTCCTGGTTTAGCTCTCATTCTACCTGACGATTAGGCTTTCAAAAAAAAAAAAAAAATCTGCCTCCACATTTGAAGATCCCCGCATATGGACTGTAGAGATGAAGAGATTTCTGTCCTCTGCCAGTGTTAAATCTTCTGCAACAACTTCAGGCGCTCCAAGGACCTGGTGTTTCTTTGGTGGTTTACATACACTACAGTAGTTATATTGTCAGAGGGCTTGCAACTCCCCTCTGTGATGATCCTCTTTGAATGCTCGGAATACCTAACTGCCAAGAGTTCCCCGAAATAGGAGGAAGATCACTGTATAGTCCAGGGCCTAGACCCCTGACATTGGGCACCCCACCCGCAGGCATCTGTGGTCACTTTTACTGGTTCTCCTTGAGTCCAAGGCCTGCCCTCTGCCAACCTAAGTGGATCAATCTACCAGTCCAAGGAGACTGTCACTGATGGAGGGAGATGAGCCATCATAGCCAGAGAGTCTCCTTTCCAGTCTTATGCCGTGTACACACGATTGGAAATTCTGACAAGAAAAGCCTGATGTGAGCATTTGGTCAAAATTTCCGACCGTGTGTATGCTCTATCGGACTTTTGATGTTGGAATTTCCACCAACAAAAGATTGAGAGCATGTTCTTTATTTTTCCGACGGAAAAAGTTCCTATCGGAAAATCCGTTCGTCTGTATGCAATTCCAATGCCCAAAAAAAATAAATAAAAATTATGCATGCCTGGAATCAAGCAGAAGAGCCAAACTGCCTCTTGAACATCATTGATCTCGGCTCGTCGTACGTCTTCGCGTTCTTCATGGTCGAAATTTCCGACAAGATTTGTGTGACCGTGTATATGCAACACAGGTTTGAGCCAACATTCCGTCACAAAAAATCCACGGTTTTCTTGTGGAAATTTCTGATCCGGTGTATGTTCTCTTGAATGTAACTGGGCCCAAGGAACTGATGGGATGGTTAAGATCATGAGACTCTGGACTCTCATGATGCTCCTCCATGAACTTACACGAGTATTGTCTAGAGGCGAGACCATTATAACCACCTTTTGGATGTTTTCATACAAGAGATCATCTAGATGAGGGATTATTACGATTCCCTATAATCAAATGACGCAAACTATCTCTGCCAGGATTTTTGTAAAAACCCCAAGCTCCAGTGCTAGTGCCAAATTCCTTGTTTTGTAAAGATTGCAAACCAGAGAAACTTCTGATGCTCTTGAAAATAAGAACATAGAGGTAGGTGTCACACAAATCCAGCATTACCATGAAAATACCCTTCAGGAGATTCATCCATACGATGTATATGTTCTTCATACAAATCTGTATTCTAGAAGCTTGTCCAATTTTTATGGGCTGTAATTTCCAATTGGTTTGCATACTACAAGAAAAGAGACAGTCCTCTTACTCTGGCATCACTTGGGGTCTTTGTTACCGCATCAAACCTCATATACTAGGATCAAGATCCTGGATACCAACTGGGAATCTGGTGAGTTGTGCAAAAAGGTTTCACTACATACAGGGTCACAGCTTCACCTCAGAGTGAGACCTTGCTGCCCAATGGCTATTAGATCATTTAAGAGTTGCCTTGCCTGTTGGTAGGAAACACTCAAAACTGAGGGATGGAGAGCATTTAACTACTTTCCCAAAGCTGGCCATACAGTTCGAAAATTTGTATGAAAATACACTTGATTATTTGACTTTCAAAACATTAGTGGGTTCATTTCAATTATCGAAATGCAAAGTTTTATGGAAAAAGGAAAAAAAAAAAAAAACTGTATAAGCTAAGTTTTTCACCCTATTTTTTTAGGGCTGAAAATACACCCCCTTGAATTATGCTTGGGTCAGTGTACCTGAAGGGCTGGAAGCTTCCATTGTTTAAAAGTCATGGCTGCCCCCTGGTCCCTTCTGTGATAGGCGTTTCCCAGCAGACACTGTGTTCAGAGGATGAAAAGACAACCGTGATGGGCTGCTGGGGAAAATCTCGGAACAGGACCAGGAGACCGTGACTTTTAAACAATGAATGGACACCCGCAGCCTGTCAAGAATTTCAGGTACACTGACTCGGGCACAGTGAGGCATGCAAATGGTCATTGTTGGTCCTCTTTTCCGCGTACAATAGCTGCTGCATTCTCACCCTAGGCATATACTCGAGTCAGTAAAGTCTTCCCAGTTTTTTTGGGGGGGTAAAATTAGGTACCTCAGCTTATACTCTAGTATATACGCTTCTCTGCCTTTTGGCTAAGATCAAGTGTAGTATCTGTTCTTATCGGTTGCCAAAGGATACACTGAAGCACCTCCTACATGGGGAGGGTGGATGAAAATCCAATGGTGTCATTTCACCTGGAAGGACAGTTTCAGGAGGGATCTGTTGATAACTATGCTCCGATCGAGTCAGGGGTAGGCCACGAATCGGCGATCTGGTTGGAGGAGCTGGCGTAGCCCTGTAATTTGAGACGGGGTGAGACCATGCAAATCCGCCGGCTTGATGAACCAAAAAGGTGTGAACGTGACCCATATGAAATCATGTTAAAGGGGGTAGAAAACCCCCCCATAAGGCTCCGGGTCCCGGCGGTTTTCCGGCGGATTTTTATAAGGCGTATGCGGATCAGATAGCACCCAGACTTACTGCCCTGCTCTCATATTGTGTACAAAATCAGCAACTGCCTCAATCCATGTTAGATGCATATATGATTTTGCTTCTCAAGCCGGGCAAAGACCCTCTGGAATGCGCATCATATAGGCCGATAGCTTTGCTCAATATGGATTTAAAAATCCTTACGAAGGTTCTGGCCAGGAGACTGGCAGGCGTTATCCCTTCTCTGGTAAACATAGACCAGACGGGGTTCATGCCGGGTAAATCTACTGACACCAATCTTAGAAGACTGTTCACACACATGCAGATTCCAAATGTTGCCTCTCCCACTAGGATAGTGGTGTCCATTGACATTGAGAAGGCTTTCGACTCCATTGACTGGCATTACATGCAGGCAGTCTTGGAGGAAATGGGTTTTGGCCCAACTTTTCGAAAGTGGATCTTGATGCTCTACAGCAACCCCAGAACGGCGGTTCGTATAGGACCTCATACTTCTTCATTTTTCCACATAGGTAGGGGGACTCGGCAGGGCTGTCCTCTATCGCCCTTTTTATTTGCACTCATGATGGAGCCTATTGCAATTGCATTGAGAGCGGCTGGGGAGGTGAAGGCGATCAGGGTGGGGTCCATAGATGAGTGTCTGGCATTATATGCGGATGACATGTTGTTATTTTTGCAAGATCCCAAGGAATCACTGGAGGCAGCGCTGTGCATTTTAAATACGTTTTCGCAATTTTCCGGGTTGAAAGTGAATTGGACCAAATCGTCCATCTTGCCGCTGGGGCCAGGGACGTTGCGGACCTGGCCTTACCGTTGCAGTGGGTTACGCAGCTCACGTATCTCGGGGTCAAGATTACGGCGAGGGTAGAGGACTATATGCCCCTGCTCCTGCTTTTCTTTAAACAAAAGATACAGGCCTGGCAGAGACTCCCTTTATCACTCATAGGTCGAATTAATTTGCTTAAAATGAAAATTCTCCCAGTTATATTGTACTTTTTAAGGAATGCTTCCATCTGGATCCCCAAATCCTTTTTTAAGAAGCTTGATGGGCTCACAAGCACATTTTTGTGGGCACCCAAGCAGCCCAGGATAGGTTTGAAGACTCTACAGGAACCCTGGGGAGAGGGGGGGCTAGCTTTGCCAGACTGGAAGAAATACTATTTGGCTGGACAGATGGTTTTTGTTCATCGGTGGTTAACGTCAGACGAGGGGGATTCGGCCACGGTGTTGGAAGCGGCGCACTTGGGTTCGTACGAAACTCTGAGGTTGGCCATTCATAGGGGATTAAAGATGGATCTTCCACTTACGGTTTCTATGCGGGCCTCGATTAAGGCATGGGAGTCTGCGGTCGCTCTAGCAAACCCCAGTTATAGGGGTTTGTCTCCATCCACTCCACTATGGATGAACCCTAAATTATCGCACTTCTATTCTTTTGACGATCCTATGGGCTGGGCGATGAGGGGTATCAAGACACTCAAAGATGTCACGATGGATGGAGAGTTGCTTACCTTCGACCAACTTAAAGCTAGGCATGATCTGCCAAATAATCAGCTGTTTCGCTATATTCAATTGCGTCATGCGTTCAAATCTCAATTTAAAGTATTGTCCATAGAGTCGGTTCCATCGAGATTGGAGGAGATGCTCTCCACAGAGGATCTTCCCAAGACTCTGTCGGTTTCATATAGAAAGTTGTTCGCCACCAGTCCAGGGGCGGTCGTTCGGTGCAGGGACAAGTGGGTGAGTGAGGTGCCCGATATCCAGGGGGAGGACTGGGATGAAATGTGGACACATCCATTCCAACATCTGGTGGCAGCCAGAGACAGGTTAATCCACTTTAAGTTTCTGCATAGGATCTACTATACGCCAGCCAGGCTGGCGACTATTTACCCATCGGTGCCGGCTGAGTGCTGGAGGTGCACCTTTGCTCCTGCAGCGGCGGAACATGTGTTTTGGAGCTGCCCTCGGATCAAGCAGTTTTGGTCGGAGGTCACCTCTTGTATCTCAGCAGTTTTGTTGACCCCTGTTCCGATGACGATTACAGTATGTTTACTGGGATTAGTGGAGGAGGTGGTGCCATCCAGGGCTCATCAGACACTGCTAAACATCCTTTTATTTTATGGTAGGAAAGCCATCCTGTTAAAATGGCGCAAACCGGAGGCACCTGAATTGCGCTTTTGGAAGGGCCTGGTTAATTCAATGATGCCGTATTATAAGGCGACTTACCTTTCCAGGGGTTGTGGGAAAAAATTTGACAAGGTGTGGCAGGCTTGGTATAACTCTGACCTGACTGTTGGTTAAGGCCTGATGGCGGATATGGGTCTCCTCATAAACTTCAACATTTCAGATACTGGGTAAAATCGGGTGATGTGGGGTGAAGTGATTGAATCCTGGAGGAGTGGGAGGCGGAACACCTGACAAACTTCCGGTGGTCTCATGGGAGGGAGAGTGGGAGCTGAGCAAAATGGGTGGGGGGGGGGGGGGGGGTTAGGGTGTTATGTTAACTTAATGGCGGGGTGTGTAAGTAGGCCATGTTGGCCTTTCACCGGCCCAGTGTTGTGCTGGGGCGGCTGCCTTTTTATTTTTTGTTGATGTTTTTTTTGTGTTATATAAACTGTCAAAATCAATAAAAAGAATTTTACAAAAAAAAAAGGGGGTAGAAAAGGTTTATTTTCTAAATCGGTTACTTTAAGCTAGTGCATTGTTGGTTCACTTACCTTTTCCTTCTAAATGTTTTTTTTCTTTTTCTGAGTTTCTCACTTCCTGTTCCTACTCAGTAAGCTGTTCCAAATGCCTTTCCACCGCTCGGATGATGGTGGAAAGCTTACAGAGGAGAAACAGGAAGTGAGAAATTCTAACAAAGAAAAAAAAAACATTTAGAAGAAAAAAAAAAATCTCGAAGAAAAAAAGGTAAGTGAACCAACAATGCACTAGCTTAAAAAGGAACAAATTTAGAAGAAAAAAAAAAGACGAACCTTTACAACCCCTTTAAAAAAGGACTATCGTGCGTTTCTCCAAAACTGAACGTGCACTGCAAAGCACATAGGTGTGAGCCTAGCTGAATTGTGTTTCCTGTCAGGGTGGAGCCAATCATCTCAGGTTTGCATTCCTGGAAGATGAATGGAGAAATGTTCTTTAGTTTTGGATAGGGTGGGGGGAAGGATTACAACCTGTCAGGTTTTAAATGCACCGCTTATTTTCCAAGGAGGTAACCCCTCACTTTCTGTTCCGCTTGACAAGTCATAGGACAAAAGTAAGCAGAGATATGCACACAAGAAGCGCTGGCAGAGGTTCTAACCCCTGAAATGTAGTCATTTTGTCTTTGTGCCTGGTGCAGTCGATAGTAATTGTAACCATTTTTTTGCTAAGGACATGTGGTGAAGGGAACGCATATTGCGCAACACGTTCTTTTGGGATGGGTTCCACTAGTGAAACTCATTACCTCTGGAACAGGATCTTAATCCTGTTAAAACAAACATGTATTGTTATGGCAAAATGTGCTGAGCAAAACTGAAATGGTTTGCAAGGTACACACATTTTGGCAAAAAGTGTGAAAATGAATCAAAGAATGTACCACAAAAATGGAGGATTTCACCAATGTGACAAAATTCAGCTTCATTGGGGAGCATAACACAGTATATTTCTATAAAATGTTAGAGTATTAGCACGCGATCTTAGACAAGTTTCAAAGCAGTTCATGTGGGTTTATTGTACACAGCAAAAACTGCAAGTATGTCTGTTATTAGGATGTCGATTCAAGTCTACCCTCTTAAATAAATGCAATACTAAAACTGACCATTTGCCACTATTTTGCAGCACACCCAATCATAGTACAACCTATAAATCACAAAGCATGCCATACTTCATGTCATCACTGTTTGACAAGGTAATGTAGATTTATAATAAAAAAAAAGGAAAGTAACAAGGATATTGGCATATCATTTTTTCAAATGGAAGTAGAGAAATGGCTGTTGTATTCCACTCTCTTTTAGTCCAACCCATGTGGAATTCGCAGGGTCACATTTTTTCTATGTTCTCAATCATTAGAATATTCCTTGTGCATCTCAAAGTCATTATACACAGGTTCTATATCAAAGACTTAAAGATAAAATACAAAGCAGCTGTTAAAAAGCATTGAACAGGTCCGCATGGTCTTGCTGAACCTACTTAGGTTCCAGTTTGTGGCTCCAAGAGCTTCAATGAAAGCAAAACCTCAGAGAGGCACTGGTGGGGAAATGTAAAAGTTCACTTGGGTCAGCCAGTGGATTATAAAGTGCTTCCTGTTTTTTTCTTTTCTTTTAAAGAACAGCAATTCCAGAAGGTATTAAGAAAGTTCGCCTCCTAGTTGCCATTCGATTAATTAACCTCCAAGTCGTTGTCCTTCACCCCAAGCAAAACCTCCAGGACGATCTTCAGGCAGCGGGTTGTAATTTGGGTCTTCTTCTTGCGTATCGAATATTGCTTTCCTGCAAGGACAATTAAACAATCATAGATCAGTGCTGCGCCAAGGCTGCAGTATTAGTCTCCCGGGTTTACCCTATTCAGGTGCTGGCAGAGACCAAGCACATCTACAGTGCCTTGAAAAAGTATTCATACCCCCCCTTAAAATTTTCCACATTTTGTCATGTTACAGACAAAGACATAAAATGTATTTTATTGGGATTTTATGTGATAGACCAAAAAACACAAAGTGGCACATAATTGTGAAGTGGAAGGAAAATCAAATGGTTTTCAACAATTTTTACAAATAAATTGAGAAAAGTGTGGCATGCATTTGTGTTCAGCCCCCCTTTGTACGACCACCTTTACTGCAATTACAGATGCAGCAATTTTCAAGTCTTGATACAGATTCCTGTGGGCCAGATGTGGCCCTTTGCTTGCCCTTATCCAGCCCTTGGGGCACTATTCTGCCAACTGACACCAACAATGGGACACTATTCATCCTCCCAATACCACATGTGGCATGTTTCCTCACTGATGCCAGGAAAATCTCCACTCCGGCTGGCCACAATCCCCCCCCCCCACACCCAAAATCTTCAGACAAACATCTGGCCCTTTGTTTAGAAAGTTTGGACGGTGGGGACGGCACATTCAGGGCGATGTGCAGTGTTAGTTTTCCACCACGCATAGCATTTTGCTTTTAGGCCAAAAGTTTAATTTTGGTCTCATCTGACCAAAGCACCTTTTTCCACATGTCGCTCTTCCATAAAGGCCAGATCTGTGGAGTGCACAACTAATAGTTGTCTTGTGGACAGATTCTTCCACCCGAGCTGTGCATCTCTGCAGCTCCTCCAGAGTGGGTCCTCTTGTCTGCTTCTCTGATGCTCTACTTGCCTGGCCTGTCAGTTTACGTGGACGACCATGTCTTGGTAGGTTTGCAGTTGTACCATACTCTTTCCATTTTCAGATTATGGATTGAACAGTGCTGAGAGATGTTCAAAGCTTGGGATATTTTTTTTTTTTTTTTAATATAACCTAACCCAGCTTTAAACTTCTCCATAACACTTTATCCCTGACCTGTCTGGTGAGTTCCTTGGCCTTCATGATGCGGTTTCTTCACTAAAGGTTCTCCAACATCTGGGGGCTTCACAGAACATCTGTATTTATACTAAAATTTAATTATACACGGGTGGACTACATTTAGTAATTAGGTGACTTCTGAAGGCAATTTGTAGATCTTAGTTAGGGGTATCAGAGTAAAGGGAGCTGAATGCAAACCACACTTTTCAAAAATGTATGTATGTATGTATGTATGTATGTATGTATGTATGTATGTATGTATGTATGTATGTATGTATGTATGTATGTATGTATGTATGTATGTATGTCACACACGAAAACTATTTTGCTTTCACTTTGTGTTGGTCTATCACATAAATGACATAATGTGGAAAATGTTTATGGGATATGAATACTTTTTCAAGGCACTGTAACTCCAACACACAATATAGCATACAAGTGTCACTGCACACTATATTTAGCCAGAGGACACATTGATAAAAATACAAGGCTTTCTGTGAATGGTTGAGAAGCAGTCCCTGTACTGTTGCAGGAACACAGTGATGCAGCTGTAACAACTAGTATAGGAAATAGTTTGTGCCAACTTAACCCAAACTATTTTAAGTGAAAGGAAAGATTGAGTTAGGCCGGGTTCACATCTATGCAAACTGAATGCAGCTTAAACCGCATCCAATTCGCATAACATTACAAAATAAATTGATTTTAATGAGGCTGGTTCACTCATGTGCGATGCATTCGCACTGCGCATTGCCCAAAAAACGTGTGCGTTTTCTAGGCATTGTGATGCGGCTCAGGTGCGAATTCTAGCCCATTATATTCTATGGACACGCATCTGATTCGCAGATGTGTTCAGTTCTATATATCTGAAAAGTGATCCAAGAATAGTTCGGTATATACTTACAAAATATATGGAGTCTTCAAAATTCGTCCTCCTCCAGGCTGATTGGGGAACACGTCTTCCAAAAAGAAATAGATGTGTCCAACTGCTATACCTGTATAATAATAATAATAATAATAATAATAAAATATATATATCAAGTCATATTTGCAATGCAGAGAGAAGAAACTGTGCCTGGTACTCACACCTGTATACCCTTTCAAAACCCCCAAATATATTTATTGCACATTAAAAGGAAAATGTTATACTGATTGAAATGAGGATTTCATCCTATTCCAGATTGTCTCTAGCCTTCAGATCTTGAGACAATGGTCTGGAAAAAGCTTGCAGGAACATCAGAATTGATCTAAACATTCAAAAGTACTGAAGCCATCAAATCAGCAATACATCCAAGGAGCCAATATTTTTGAAGGGGAGTCAGCAGTGGCAGCCTATACTTTCTCACAACGGGTTTCCTTTATTAAATCCATAAAGGAATACGGCGGCAGACGTGCATTAAGGGGAACCTTGGACCATAGTCTAATTCACCTGTGCCTTAATCCATTTAAAAATGTTTAGGTTGAGAACATAAAGATTATAACTTACCCAGGAGATCCACAATTATGGAATTTCCCAGTAGCAGTGAAAAGCCCATAAGAACCCAGGGCAGGAATGGAGCTTGGAAATTCAGAAGCCCAAAAAAGTTCATTCGAACATAGGGATTCCTCCTGCTCCAGACATACACAAGCATTATCGTAAAAGCTTGGCCAAGAAACACTAAATTTACAAACAAGCCAAATATCTGCAGAAAAGGGATTAAGGAACATAAATACCACATGTGCAAACAAGTACTGATAAAATACCAAGTCCAGCTTTGTAAAACATTGGTATAAGTTAAGGACTACCCTCAATTGCAACAGTGAAATTATTCATTGGCCCAACAGCATAGATTAACTGTAATCTGTAAATGTATGCTCCAAGGCTGAGGGAATGTTCATCTAGCCATCTATTTGACATCTAGAAGCCTACACAGGCAAGCACTACTAGTTGTCAAGACTGTGCTGTCTGACAGTTCTGGTCCCAACTAATGTGGTTCCCAAATATAAGGCGACCACAAGATGCTTGTAAACCCTCACCTAGCTCTAGCTGCCAATTACTTATCCCAGTGCATACACAAGAAAAAAAAAAACCACAAATATGGTGCTGACTAGTTTAAGCTTTGTAAGGCTGCTTTCACACTGAGGCGCTTTGAGGGCTTTCACACTGGAGTGTTGCGCTGGTGGGACGAAAAAAACAAAAAAAAAAAGCCGCATCTTTGAGGCACGGTAAAAATACTGCACCTATAGTGCCCCTGCCCATTGAAAACAATGGGGTCGCGCCTCCAACCCGCCCGCAAAGCGGCGTTTAACACTTTTCTAGCTGCTAGCGGGGGTTAAAACCGCAACACTAGTGGCCGAAAATCGTGGCAAACACATCGGTAAAACCCTGCTAAAAATAGCGGCGCTTTACCGCCAGCGCCTCAGTATGAAAGTAGCCTAGAGCTAGTGAAAAGGACCATTCAGCTCTAGTTAAGAGGCCTTGACGCATATGTTTTAAACTGGGGTGCAGACTAACTTAAACTGCACCATCTGAAGCTTGATGGCCTTCTAGCCAATTGTTTAAAATTATATTCAGCACATCACTATGTTTAATATCTCCATATCGGAACTGGGATTTACTTTAAAGCTGACCATACATGGATCGAAATTCAGCCAAATTATGATCCATTTATGGCTGTTCCCATTCATAAGAACTTTGCACAAACAGGGCTGCTTAAAAATTTCAGTAAAGGCATAATGTAATTGCATCCATCTGCACCCCTCTTCCTCCCAGAGGGTCACAGACTCCGGCTCTGACTGGCCAGAGCGGTGAGCTGCCGGTCACGGCACTCGCTACTGAAGAAAAACGGCACAGTGCCAGTTTCTTCAGAGCGCATGCGCCAATGCCATTGGCACAGTATGCTGTAAATATCTTCTAAACAGCGCACATTTAGGAGATAATTACAGTACATAAAAGGTAAGCCTTATTCCATGCTTACCTATTAGATACAAATTGTAAAAAGGGAGGTTTACAAACTCTTTAAGACTTTGAAAAGCTTTTGGCAAGATTTGAGCAGCAATGAAAATAAAAAAGTTGACATTATAAAAGGATACAGCCATTAAAAGACCACCAAAAAGAAACATAAATACAAAATCTGCTGTGCGACCTCGGAAAGAGCCTTCTTCAAGCATCCGGCAATATCTGTATCTAGAGTAAATGCTTAGTCAAGGAAAGCTTTAACTTTGTGGACTGTCAAAATATTGGATACAAAATGTATCAAAGTCAAGACAATATTAAAAAAACACGATGGCATATTTAAATATAAAAAGGATCTGAATACAACATAGGGAGCATAAACTACTGTATGTAATGTTTTTCTAAGTATACAAGAGTAGATTTCACTGTTCTAGGTCCATTCACCCTTTTAGGAACTCTGAAAGAAAATGCAATCCTTTTTTGGGGAATGTAAAAATATGTACAACATTTAAGAGCAATATGTACAACTTTACCATTCTAAGTAAAATAAATATTTTAGCAAGGATACAAAAATATCATATTAAATAAAAAGTTGAATCCAACTGGTCCAAAAAACAGGAAGTTTGTTACTAATCGCCATACCTGTACCAAAAAGAAGATCAATAATGGTTATGCTTTGGGAAATACTAGTTAAGCCCATATCATTAAACGGTCAGTACATGCCATATTGCATGCTGTTCATACGCAACAGTCATTATGAGATTTGTTTTCTGTATAAAAACTTGGTTCACCCTGTTCTGTCCCTCCCCCCTCCATGTCCACTAAAGACTTTATACTATATGGGTGGGAAGTTACATGTCGATTGATCCCCTCTAATTTTAATCACATACAAACAGGCTGCGATTGGCAAAACCTCCCCCTAGATAGCCTACACCATGTTTCTGCACAATTACTTGCATCACAGTTTAAAACATGCATTTGATGTTTAGGCCTCATGCACACAGGATGGTTTTGCAGCTGCTCCTATGGGGATCTGGCAATTGTTTTCCTGCATGTTAGCCTATATGTCCATGCACAACATATAGTCGTTTAGAGGTGGGGACTTTTAAAGGCAAAAAAAAAAAAAAAAAAAAAAAAAAACACCCCCACTGCTAGTGCGTCCAGCAGCAGCTGCATTTTTTGCTGAAAAAAAAAAAATGTAAATGCGTGTCCACGCTAGGCACATTTAACACTTGAACATTACAATAACTTCAAAAGGTCAGAATAAATTATTATTCTGCCCAATAAAATCAAATGCCCAAGAGCTTGACTCCTGTAATATTTACAAGCATCATGTATTTTTTTCTGCCAAATTGCTGCTGCCAAGAGGCAAGGCTTTCAGGAGAGTTTGCACAACGTCCAGTGTGCATGAGGCCTAAAGGATAAGCTTATCTTTCCAGAAAAAATAATAAATACAGGTACAGGAACATGAAACATGATCCAAAAGGTGAACTTGGCCTTTAATTATGTATTTTTCAATCTGTATTAAAGTTTTTTAAACATGCGACTAGCAGAGGACGAGAACCTTCACCACCTGATGTTTCCCTACAGACTGGTTTGGAAAGGGCTGTGTCGTGTGAAAATTGTATGCAGATTATTCTTCGATTTCAATGGCTTTTTATTAATCGTTTTAGTAGGAAAAAAAAATAAAAAAATAAAAATATCTGTGGGTAGAGCAGCGAACAATCCTCGCTTGCGCCAAGTGCGCAAAAACAACCAAATGTTGGGCTTCATAAAGATTAATGAAGACCCAACACACAGGTTAGGTCTGCGATGTGGCCCCCAAACACATTTTAACTAGAATAAAAAAGGCAGGACAGTAACTAGTTCTGAAAATACTGGTAGAACGTTTGAACTACATGTACTCTATGATGCAATCGTCCTACTAGCCACCTAGTGCGTTGTGTGTATGCAAGACAACGTGGTCACTGATACACAACATTGCTAAGGTAAAAAACCTCAGCAAGTTAGGCCAGTTGGCATATTTGTGTAATAAGTAAGGCCACTTTCACACAGGGGCGCTTTATAGGCATTTAAGCGCAAAAAAAATTTAAAAGTACCTGTACACCACTCCTGCGCCAAAATCAATGGGCAGCGCTTCAGCAGTGGAGTTTAAAAGCACACTGCTAGCGGCGGCAAAGCGCTGCTTAAACGGCGGTAAAAAATAAAGAGAAGGGATAATATAATGAGAAGAAAGGGTACCATGCATTGTACAAACAGCCACAGCAAAATCCATATACTGTGCACTGCATTACTAAGGCTGCGTATACACGGTATGAAAATCAGAAGGGAAAAGTCTGAAGACGAGCTGTCTGCGGATTTTCAGATCGTTAGTACGGTGCATTCGACAGATTTCACTTTTACATCCCACAAAAGATGGATGTGCAGGCTATAAAATTTGTTTGATGTGAACGTCTGATTTTCGTATGGTCAATACAGAAATCTGTCACACAACACAAAAGTACAAACACGCATGCTCGGAATCAAGGAACGACTGGGAAGAGTTTGGTCTTGTAAACTACTGTTCGTAATCTAGAATTAACATTCATGACGCGGCAATTGATGCAATGTGAACATTTTCATCTTCTTTAATGGCATAATAATGAAGCCGCTTTGCACGTAGTTATGCCAAACTTATTTCAAAAGGTATTTGTTTTGTAGGATCTGAAAATCGCGAATCAACGCTCAAACCACTAACATGAAATTAGCAGAAGGGGCCCGAAGGGTGGCACTTCAGAAATGAACTTTATACTCTTGTAGTACGTCACTACATTTGTGTTTGTCGAATGACAATTTGCGGATACTTCGTATGCTAGACAAAATCCTGCACACGTGATTTTGACAAAAATCAGACGCTCAGTCATCCAACAATCAGACCCTGTGTACGAGGCTTAAAAAAAAAAAAAAAGAGGCAAGGTATGTTTTTTGATTTGATTTGTTGTGGTGCCTTGGGCTAGTCCATTCATAACAATTGAGCTTTCTTAAAGTGGTTATAAAGTCAGAAGTTTTTTTTATCTTAATGAATTAAGAAAAAGCTGTCTGTGTGCAGTAGCCCCCCTAATACTTACCGGAGCCCCATCTCTGTCCACGACACTCCCTCCTGATTGTCAGACACAGCAGTGGCGCCATGGGCTCCGATTCTGTCAAAGTTAGTTCAGAGAGAGGCTGAACCACAGCTCCATATCTGAACGGACACAGAGCTGCAGCTCGGCTTGGGTGCCCCCATAGCAAGCTGCTTGCTGTGGGGGCACGCGACAGGAATAAGGGGCCAGGAGTACAGAAGAGGGACCTGAGAAGGAGGGTGCATTTATATATACACACCCAGATTGAGTGGCTCATTATCACTCCATTTTCATTGCATTGGGATTTTTATGACTGTGCATTTTACAGTGCACAGATGCATTCACTTGAATATCTTCAGCATTCAGCGCTACCCTAATTTTTTTTTACACATTTATCTAGAGTGTGTTAGCAGCTATATTCTTCTTTGGTTTTTGGTTTAGCGCAGGTCTCCCCCCCCCCCCCCCCCCCCCCCCACATGCTCTGTGCAAATACACTGCAAAAGGAGCAAGTATAACATTATTTTTTCTATAAAAATAAACTGAGACTTTACAATCACTTTGACTCTGTGCATATTAATATGCTGCAACAGATTGTTAGAGTGTGGATGTGCCCTTAATCTTTTGTTAACCCCCTTGGCGGTATTTACCGAGTCTGACTCGGGGGTAAGATTTCAATACCAAAAGCGGTATACCCGAGCCGGACTCGGGGCCGCCTCGCAGCATCCATCCACATGCACAAGTTACTCACCTTGTCCCTGGATCCTACGATGCATCCACGCTGTGTGAGCGAGTGGCGTCCTCGCTCGATTCACACAGTGCCCCGTGTGCCGCCGATCTCCGGTCCCTGCAACGCATGGGGGCGGAGAACGGCGCCAAATAAAAAAAGAAAGTAAATAAACACAATACATATAGTATACTGTAATCTTACAGATTACAGTATACTGTATGTAAAAAATACACACCCCCTTATCCCTAGTAGTGGTCTGCCTAGTGTTCTGCATGTACTTTTATAAAATAAAAACTGTTCTTTCTGCCTGCAAACTGTAGATTGTCCATAGCAACCAAAAGGGTCCCTTTATGTCAAAAGTGGTTTTAGAGCAGCTAGAAAACAGCGATAATAAATTAAAATCACTTGCAGAATTGAGCGATAGCGATTTGTGGGGAAATCCGTCATAAAAAAATAAAAGTAATGACAGCGACAATTCTGCAACTGAGCAAATTTCTGTGATTTTGATTTGATTACATTATTGAATATTTTATTATTTGTTATAATTTTTTATAGTTATTATATTATAATTTTGTGTTTCAAACTTTATCATACCCGGGATGTCTACTAGACTCTTGTTAGGAATAACTCACTTAAAGCGGGAGTTCACCCATTTATTAAATTTTTTTTTTCTCCCCTTAGATTCCTGCTCGTTCGGTCTAGGGGAATCGGCTATTTGTATTAAAATATGAGCAGTACTTACCCGTTTTCGAGCTGCATCTTCTTCCGTCGCTTCCGGGTATGGGTCTTCGGGAGCGGGCGTTACTTCTTGATTGACAGTCTTCCGAGAGGCTTCCGACGGTCGCATCCATCGCGTCACTCGTAGCCGAAAGAAGCCGAACGTCGGTGCGGCTCTATACTGCGCACCGACGTTCGGCTTCTTTCGGAAAATCGTGACGCGGTGGATGCGACCGTCGGAAGCCTCTCGGAAGACTGTCAATCAAGAAGGAACGCCCATTCCCGCAGCCCATACCCGGAAGCGACGGAGAGGATGCATCTCGTAAACGGGTAAGTACTGCACATATTTTAAAACAAATAGCCGATTCCCCTAGAGAAAACGAGCAGGAATCTAAGGGGAAAAAGTGCCCTCTAAGGGTGAACCCCCGCTTTAAATCTGTCTGAAGAATTACAGGCCTACAATGTAAAACGCCAAATTTCCATGCAAAATAATTGTACCGCTTTTGGTACAAAATTCCAGACATAATCATTTTACGAAATCTATATACATGTGTGATATCTCTAAGAAACACTTGTGAGTCAGTGGTTGGTTCAAGCATACACATATAGCCATGAAACTTCCTGAGCATGCAAATCTTTCTTTAAAGATCTGAAACCTTGAATCATATGTTGCAGTATTACTTTCTACAAAAATGCAGTCCACAATCTGGGTTTCAAAACAAAGTTTACCAAACTACATTTACCTGATAATGTCGGAATATCAGATCTGGGTTAAAATAGAGCTGAAATGGTGTTATGAGTTCTAATTGCTGCAAAAGAGACAAAACAAGTATTAGTGAAACACTACTGTACACATATGAAGCCTAGAAGAAAATAAAGCACTAATGTTACAACTAACATTTCCACAAAAGCTAGCCAAGTAGTGATTTTACCCTGTTCCTGCACCTACTCCTGCATCAAGCTGCTCATACAGCAAAGTGAAGCATGATGCCTTCTATTGGTGCTTAGTAAGCAGACACTCTGGGGCCCTACATCAACAGGATCTAAGGCTTGTATCTAGGAGCAAATGGCTTCCGAGTTAGCTCCAAACTCATTTACAGGCGAATTTGATCTACTTCAAACTGTTTTTGCATTCCCATAAGTTTGTATGAAGAGGGAAATAATATTATTACTGTCCACAGAGGCCCAACCTGTGCATCTCCATACAGGCAGTTCAATTTATGGCAACTGGGTCGCTGCAGCAACTGGGACGATGCTCCCAATTTCACAGCAGTGTGGGTACGGATCATTGACCACACACTCCCTGTGTCTGCATCAATTCGCCTATCAAATTGGGCGCAGCGGCCGTGTCAGAGTGTGACTGTTTGCATGGGGATGCACAGAACAGCTGTTCATACCCATGTGGGCAAACACAGCCCTGCATGGGTGTACACTTAATACGCCTATGTAAACAAGGCCTTAAAGCACTTAGAATCCTCAAACAGTGTGCTTTCCTTGATTCAGACCTCCATACAGAATGGACACACATCTGAATTTTGTACAGCCAAATAGATGGGCATCATCACCCAACAGAGAGCTAAAAAATATATGGCTCTTAAAGAAAAGATCACCCTTTGCGAGTCCTCCCCCGGAAGTGATCCCGTGACCTCAGCTCCAGCTTCTTCCTGATGGTCACAGGATCTGCTCCCAACAATGACTGCAGCTTCCCATCTCTGCATGGAAAAACGGATCCGGATCTGAGGCTTCCCTATGGACCACTGACACACAAATGTCAGTGTGTTTCCTTTAAGTGTGGTTTTATCTGTGCCATTAAAAGCGGTCTCTAATACTACACTCAGGTGGCGCTTCCTTCTCTTCTTGCCTAAACACAGAGCCAGCTCTCCGACAGCAGCCGCCATTAATCTGCCATGATTAACCCTTGAACTATTTATAGACTTATTGCTTATTTAGCAAAACATTTCAGCCAGTGTGTGCACTTACGCTTACAGTTACTACCACCTTATTAATGCCAAACAAAGTAACAGGCTCTTTAATGCTCCTCTCCCTAGTACCATATACTAATTTCTCTATCACTCTTAACCACCAGATGCAAAAAGAAAAAAAACAATACCCAGTACTTCTATGTATAGCAGATTACATGACGCATTACCCTTGCACTCACGTCACAGGGAGCACTTGCTAGACCAGTGTAAGCTCCAAAAAGAACTTACACATGGCTACATTCCTTGACCCCAGAGGTTGAAGTAATTGCTGTGGCAGTAAAGTCAACCATGAGAATGTGCTGCTGCAGAGGAGAGCATTAAAAACAAAACAAAAAAAAAAAAACTGTTTGTCATAACCCAAACTGAATAAAACTGGGTTCTGGTAACTCCTTCTGCTCACCTACTGCCTGCTTCACCACGCAAGCATGATCATAAAGCAAAATTGCAATAAAAAAAAATATGGGTGTAAAGTACATTATAGAATAGGATGAAAGCTAAACTACTATGGGCCGTTTATTACCAGAATGCACTTTTAGAAAGGTGTGTTCCATGCACATTTCCCACACCGCTTTTTGCGATTAGCTGCAGATGCCAATGTAATGTTAACAGCACCCCAAACACACTCCATGGTAAAACACAACTTTTTCTGTGTTTCGGTGCAATTTTTCAGCCCATTCAAATGAATTTCTTCAAAAATTCCACGCCAAATACAATAAAATAAATGATCGCTAATGAAGTATGTCACATGCATGGCTGCTGCTGCACTCGGGAAAATTAACATCATTCATTCATCTTCTACATTATAGCAAGCGCTGCTCTTCTGGTGCTGAGATTAAAGCCTACTACACATTGATAGTTTTTGCCCCCTTTTTTTGGTCAAATGGTCGACTTCTGTTGGACCGGCTGCACTACACATGGGCCAAATGTTGGCCGGTTCTTATTGAACAAACCAATGCCACCCAACATTCGGCCTGTGTGTACGGTGCTTAAAGCGTTCCACCCATTTAAAAGGTCAACAGCTACAAAAGTGTAGCTGCCGACTTTTAATATACGAACACTTACCTGTCCCACGGTCCAGCGAGGCTGGTGAACGAAGCCCTGCTCCTCTCTGCGGTGCCGGCTCACTACTGCGGGTGCCCGGCTGTGACTTTACAGCCAGGCACACACTGCGCATATGCAAGCAGCACTGTGATTGGCCGGGCAATGTTCTGGGACCTGTTCCAGAAGATTGCAGGGGGGGGGGGGGGATTTGAACTTTCTTCCGGCGCCAGCCAAATAGATCAGTCTATGGCCAGCCACTTGTCATTTACATATATGCACTCCAGTTATGGCTGTATGTAATTTCTTAGGTTGGGTTTTTAAATAGTGATGACAGAAGAACATGCCTATGCAATGTGTGTTGGCAAGGCCCCTTGTAGCCTCAGAAGCCCCTGAGAAACAGTGACAAGGCAAGAAAACAATTGGGAGATGGGGATAGAGTGCTATAACAGGAGGTACCTGAACAAGGACCTTCATGGCAGTTTTTTTTGTACAAGCTGCGGAATTAAAACTATCACTTTTATATGGCTATTAAAGCAAGATTTTTGACTTGTACCAACAGTAAGCTTATAATAAGTCTTACTTGTGGGTACAGAATATATATCTTATAAACTTTCACTGTTTGAGGTATTCACATTAGCAGGAGCCAATTACACCACTGTGCATGTGCAGTACACTCTGCATTCAGGGCACACCAAGTGTGCTGTCAATGCAGAGAATACGGTGCTGTGATCACTCCGGCGCATGAGTGACATCCCGGCCAAAGTGCGAATTTGGGAGGGAAGCCCAGGTAAAGATGGAAGAACCAGGAGTGGTGACAGCATGCTGCTGAAGGGCTCCGCTTGACAGGCAAGTTTAAAAAAAACAATAAAGAGAGGGGGGACGTCAATTTTGTTTGGGTTCAGCGTCGCACGACTGCGATATTGTCAGTTAAAGCGACGCAATGACGTATCGCAACGGCCTGGTCATTAAGCAGGAAAATCTTTTGTTCTGCAAGTGGCTAAAACGGAAAAAAAAAAAACCACACACAAACAAAAAACACACCTGCCCAGAACTGCATGTTCTAGGCAATATGATTTGAGCATCCCCGATTTAACGCTTGAATATAGGTAGATTTTTTTGGTCAAGCTTGGACCAACACAAGTATGCATGTGCCATACCGGTCACCACTACTAGAGTGATCACTGCTGTCTTCCGGGTCCCGTGGCAAGTGGCTGCCCAGCTGCTTAGTGAACACAGTGGACCCCTTGTCCACCTTGCATTTCTGACAATCAATGCAAAGCATTCTCTGAACAGACTAGATGGAGATTGTGACATCGCACAACCCCACTTCAATCAGAAACTGCCTTGCATTCATAAAAATTTAAGGTGAACTGTGAATGGCCCATACTGAATCAGTGACCCCCTGTGCCACTCAGCACAGGAGCCAGTAGATTGCTGCCATTACTGTAGTAATAGTGATGTCTAGTACAGGCATGCTCTACTTCTACAGCTATAGCATGTATATAGACTTACATTGTGCCAAGCTGGACCATAATAATCATGCAATAAAATCATACTTGAGTTCAGATAAATTGAGAATATATATATATATATATATATATATATATATATATATATATATATATATATATATATATATATATATATATATATATATATATGTGTGTGTGTGTGTGTGTGTGTGTATTTATTGTCTGCACCCAGTATAGAACCCCTAGCTAGAGGAATCTACATTGCCATAGAGGTGCGATTAGGAGAGATGTTGCACCCAGTATAGATCCCCTAGCTCATTGGTGCTCAACCTGTGGCCCTCCAGCTGTTGCAGAACTACAAGTCCAATGAGGCAGTTACAAGCATGACTCCCAAATGCAGAGGATAATGGTAATTGTAGTTCTGAAACAGCTGGAGGGCCTAGCTAGAGGAATCCACATTACCATAGAGGTGTGATTAGGAAAGATGTTGCACCCAGTATAGTTTCCCTGGGAGGACTCCACATTACCATAGAGGTGTGATTAGGAAAGATGGTGCACCCAGTATAGTTTCCCTGGGAGGAACTCACATTACCATAGAGGTGTGATTAGGAAAGATGGGACCTCTTTGGTGTATATCCTGTAGGTGACAGATGACTGACGTGTCCCAGTCTAGTCAGAGTAGACCCCCTTCCTTAGCTGACATGAATGTCAGGACAACACAACCCCCTATAGAGGATGTCTTCCATGATTGGGGACACCAGGAGTCTCCATAACCAGCACATAAGTCTACACCATGGGGCACTATGCTTTCTACTAGCTGAAGGAGGCGCCCCAAGTGTACAGGAGACGAATGGCCATAGCAAGGGATAAGGCTGTGTCCGGTCCTTACCACTACAGCGGTGGTGAGCACACAGGCGGTGGTGTAGGCTCGGGTCACCGGAGGTATCTGCATATACTCCTGCCGGAAAGTCTGGTACGCCATCTTGCTACCTCCCTCCGTTCTCCGATCTCATCTCCGCTTCGTCCAAACCTAACACATCTCACAGGCACATTCAAATACCTGAACGTTTCCCAGCCAATCTTCGCATTTCTAACGCTATAGCGTTCTTCTGATTGGCATTCCCTGCTGTCGCTCCCGCCTACCAAATCTCTCATGTCACGTCTTCCTGTAATTGGTCCGCGTACTTGGTCGTTATCCTTTTTCGATTGGCTGCATGGAGAGCGGTCTTCTCGTTGGCTGGCCGTCTTAAACATGGCGTCTTCAGCTTCAGTTCGGCTACATTGAAGTCTGACTCACAAAGAACACACGAGTTGGATTGTTTGGTTAAACAGCATAGGAAAACGATTAGTACGCAGCTCCAGACATACTTTACTATCACCTGTATACTGGTATGAGTCGGGTTTTTATATTTTGTGGAGCAGGAGGTGGCTTTCCCGAATCAAACATGGCGGAAGTTGACGTTCTCTGACGCCCTATTGTTGACGTGTAGTATTGGCTGGAAAGTAGAGGCCGTTGTGGTTTCTCTTTGGTGCCCGGGAAGTTCAGCTGTGTGTGAAGGAGTTGGAGGGACGGGTGGTATATTGGAGCACTTACCTAGGACAGGTAAGGTGTCTGCTCGGCGTGAAGGCGGTATAGTGCTGCATTGTATTATGAGCTCAGTGTTTGTTGAACAATAGTTTTGGTCTATTGTTATTTTTACATTTTTCTTTCTTCAGAATTTCAATATTAGCGTATGTTTGCTGCAATTGCTTGTCGTGAGGTACACTGGTTAGATGGCATTTTATTCCCTTCATATTCTATTTTACAGATAGGCAAATTCAACAGGAACTTTACCCATAACAACTTGATAAAAATGATGCTCTTTAGCAAGCAACATACATTCCAGGTTAATAAATATGCCACCAAAATTAGTGTGTGCTGTAAATTGCCTCCTGGTTCTTCTTACTGGAGGCTGCCATTTTGCTGAAGCCCAGAGCCCCTGAGCAGCAGTAAATAATAAAGCGGAACTAAAATCACTGATTTATCAATAAAAAATAAATCGTTACATTCCTGGAATGCCAAGATTATTAAGGCCCCTTTCACACTGGGGTGGGAGGTGTGGTGGCGGTAAAGCGCCGCTATTTTTAGTGGCGCTTTACCGCTAATTTTGCGGCACTATTCGGCCGCTAGTGGGGCGTATTTACCCCCTGCTAGCAGCCGAGAAAGGGATAATAGCGCCTGCAAACCGCCCCAGTGTGATGTTAACCTCTCCTCATCTGGATTCAGCAGTGGCATTGTTGTACACATTTTTATACCAGTATCATACTTGGCTACATGTTTTTATGACTGCTTTTGGTACCATTTGGTATTACTCCCACCCTTTTTACAGTTTATGTAGCTACATCGATTTTATCTCCAGTGCAATATTTATTTGGTTACCTACTTGAAGGCTATAAAAGTTTTAATGCTATTCCCATCGAGCGCTGCCTTTGTGTGTTTTTGTATCCTGCTATCCATGTTTCCAGTGGTTGGTAGCTGCACTTGGAATCAGCCTGCAAGGAGATCAGCTAAAAGTAGTTGGATCTGTATGTGCGTTTATAATTAATCTAAATTCGTCGATTGATCGATTAAAAAAAAAAAAGTTTAATCAAACATTTTGATCAGTAACAGCCCTACTTTTTTTTTTAAGTGTCACAATCGAAAAATAAAAGTAAAATTAAACAAGAAAAAATAAAAATTTAATTAAAAGTGCCCCCTGTCTCCGCATGTCCTCGCTCACAGAAGCGAACGTTTCAAGGTTACACCCACTTATGTAAACGAAGTTCAAACCACATGTAAGGTATTGCTGCAAATGTTAGAGCAATAATTCCTAGTGCTAGACCTCCACTGTAACTATAAACGCGTAACCTGTGATTTTTTTTTTTTTTTTTTTTTTAACCACTGGGCACTTGAACCCACTTAAAGCGGTGGTTCACCCTTAGAGAGAACTTTTTAGCCTTCGCTTCATGCTCGTTTTGTCTAGGGGAATCGGCTATTTGTTTTAAAATATGATCCGTACTTACCCGTTTACGAGATGCATCCTCTCCGTCGCTTCCGGGTATGTACAGTCTTCCGAGAGGCTTCCGACGGTCGCATCCATCGCGTCACGATTTTCCGAAAGAAGCCGAACGTCGGTGCGCAGGCGCAGTATAGAGCCGCTCCGACGTTCGGCTTCTTTCGGCTACGAGTGACGCGATGGATGCGACCGTCGGAAGACTGTCAATCAAGAAGGAACGCCCGCTCCCGAAGACCCATACCCGGAAGCGACGGAGAAGATGCATCTCGAAAACGGTAAGTAATGCTCATATTTTAAAACAAATAGCCGATTCCCCTAGACCAAACGAGCAGGAATCTAAGGGGGAAAAAAAAAAAATTTAATAAATGGGTGAACTCCCGCTTTAATAACCAGACCAATTTTCAGCTTTTGGTGCTCTCACATTTGTCATACAACACTGTAACCAAATAAAATTTTTGTCCTTTTTTTTTTTTTTCACACAAATAGAGCTTTCTTTTGGTGGTATTTGAATTTTTCTTCATTTCTATTATAACATTTTGCAACTTAAAGTGGAGTTCCACCCATAAATATAACATTACATCAGTAGTTTAAAAAAAATGTCATTAGTCCTTTTACGAATTTTTTTTTTTTAGATGCCTTCAACGTGTTGTTGCTAGGCAGAATAGTTAATCTTCCCACTTCCTGCACCTAGGTGCTTAAGCTTCCTAACCTACACCACACAGACTCCTGGGAATGTAGTGGGTGTAACTTTCCAGGAGTCTGTGCACTCCCCAGTCTCAAAGAATCATGTGACTTGAACAGCACAGGTGCTGAAACCTGATCTGACACTGCTTGTGCAGCACTGGGCATGTGCGAGATCTGCAAGGCTGAAATCCAGGAAGTCATACAGTCTGGCTTCATGATGCCCACACTTAAGATGGCCCCAGTCAATTTCTATTTTATAAAGTGTCTAAATGCTGTAACAACCTAACAAAACGGACCTTAGTTTACAGATTAACTTTACTAGAATACATTAAGCTTGTGTATTACAGGGGTATTTATATTTAAAAAGTGAAATTGTGGCCAGAACTCCGCTTTAACTTTTCTTCATAAATTTGGCCAAAAATGTATACTGCTACATATCTTTGGTTAAAAAAAAAAAAAAAAAAAATGTGGATATTATTTAGTCTGGGTCTACAAGCTATGGTGCCAATTACTGAAAATTGATCAATTTGATCACACCTGATGTACTGACAGCCTCTCATTTCTTGAGACCCTAACAAGCCAGTAAAGTACAAATACCCCCCAAATGACCCATTTTTGGAAAGTAGACAGGCGGCACTGGTGGACACAGGCGGCACTGATGTGGCACTGCAGTAGCACAGATGGGCACATGCGGCACTGATGAGCACAGTTTGTCTCTAATTGCTCTCCTCTCACGCTGGATCAGTGTGAGGAGAGGAGAGCGATTAATTTAAACTGACCCGATGTCCCTGTTTGTTTACATTTGTGATTGCGCCGTCATTGGACGGCGCGATCACGTGGTAAAGAGCCGTGTTCATTGGCCCTTTACCGTGATCCTTGTTGCTGCGGGTCCCGTGGACCCGGCGAGCACAGATGATCACGTGTGCTCGAAGGGGCGCGCGGGAACGACTCTCTGGGTGGATGTCCATGGACATCCTCCCAGAGTTAACCACTTACCCCCCGGACCATATTGCTGCCCAACGACCAGAGTACTTTTTGCGATTCGGGACTGCGTCGCTTTAACAGACAATTGCGCGGTCGTGCGACGTGGCTCCCAAACAAAATTGGCGTCCTTTTTTTCCCACAAATAGAGCTTTCTTTTGGTGGTATTTGATCACCTCTGCATTTTTTATTTTTTGCTCTATAAACAAAAATAGAACGACAATTTTGAAAAAAATGAATATTTTTTACTTTTTGCTGTAATAAATATCCCCCAAAAATATATAAAAAAACATTTTTTTTCCTCAGTTTAGGCCGATACGTATTCTTCTACATATTTTTCGTAAAAAAAAATCGCAATAAGCGTTTATTGATTGGTTTGCGCAAAAGTTATAGCGTTTACAAAATAGGGGGTATTTTTATGGCATTTTTATTAATATTTTTTTTTTACTAGTAATGGCGGCGATCAGCGATTTTTTTTTTCGGTATTGCGACATTATGGCGGACACTTCGGACATTTTTGACACATTTTTGGGACCATTGGCATTTTTATAGCGATCAGTGCTATAAAAATGCATTAGATTACTATAAAAATGCCACTGGCAGTGAAGGGGTTAACACTAGGGGGCGGGGAAGGGGTTAAGTATGCCTGGGTGTGTTCTTACTGTGGGGGGGGGGGGGGTGGCCTCACTAGGGGAAACACTGATCTTCTGTTCATACATTGTATTAACAGAAAATCAGCATTTCCCCTGCTGACAGGAACGAGAGCTGTGTGTTTACACACACAGCTCCCGTTCCCCGCTCTGTACCGAGCGATCGCGTGTGCCCGGCGGCGATCGCGCCCGCCGGGCACACGCACGGGAGTCGGGGGCGCGCGCGCCTCCGGCGGCGCGCGTGCGCCCCTAGTGGCGGCTAAAAGGTAGGACGTCATAATACGTGATCTCGCCTAGGAGAGCCACCTTGTGGACGTATTATGACGGTGCGGCGACAGCAAGTGGTTAAGGAACCGCCTTGTAGCCGTAATTCGGCTATTGGGCGGTGATTAAGTGGTTAAAGCGTCGCCTATGGGGATTTTTAAGTACCGAAGTTTGACGCCATTGCATGAGTGTGCACAATTTTAAAGCGTGACATGTTGTGTATCGATTTACTTGTAAATCGGTGTAACATAGTCTTTAACATTACTCAAAAATATAGGCTAACTTTAGTGTGGTGTGTTTTTTTTTTTTTTTTTTAATGCATGCACAAATATCGTGCAAAATAACATTTTATTCCCTAGGGTCTCTGCTAAAAAACATATAATGTTTGGGGGCTCTGTGTAATTTCCTAGCAAAAAAATGTCAGAATTGGCCTGGGTGATAAGTGGTTAAATTAAGGAAATAAAACAAGAAAACAAACATTCCTAAAACCAACATTTTTTAACAAATTTTCTACTAATGTATAGCCAGCTTTATTTACATAATGGCCATTATAAACATATCTGATGTAGTGGATCAAATTTGCACTAGGTGGCAGCAAATCCAAAAAAAAGTGTTTTCTATCAGCAATGTTATTTAATAGCTTGGTCTTCTAAAAATAAAGCATTTACAAAGTCTTGCGTTCTAGGCAAAGTCTAGTTACTAGTAGCATAAATGCACATAAAATTGTATTTGTGGAGGTCAATGTAACCTGTAAGTTAAACAAACTTTCCCTCAGTCCTTCTCTGGAAATGCTGCAGGGAACTATTCTTTAGGCCTGCACTTGGCTCTGCTTTGCATTATATGAGTTGAATTAATTGGGTCCCTATACATTGTAGGGATTATCACTTTATTTAAAAAAGAATGCCAAAGCCATAAGATACAGGAAGTTTAACATTTTTTCTTCTTCTCTGCAGTACAATGCAGAGTAAGGTGTGTTGTCAACACACACCATAATTCACAGCTGAAGTATTTATTGTAAATACATAATACATCACAACAACAAAAAAACAGCTTTTCGGGGCCCTTAGAATGTTCCTTTTTATGAAGGTGGTCTTCCTGATGCCCCTGAGTGGTGTAATTTTTTTTTTTTTTTTTTGTGTGTGATGTTATTACAATAGATACTTCTAATGTTAAGGACAATAAAAAGAACAGAGGAACAATTTGGGAGAGAAAAACACTCTTCCAAATATGGGGATTTTTAAGTGAGAAGTGTCAATTGTTGTAAAAAGGCAAGTACACTAAACACAGAAGGTTTTACAAAATTATCAAAAGTTTTAGAATGTATAATTCATAAAAACAATTATAAAGATGAATTGGACTACAGTAGTTACAAAAGCGGAATGAGTGATAGTATGCAGGTAGCCAACAAGTTTCGCACAATGGTGCTTCGTCAGGGCCTTGCAAATTTTCTTTTGGGTTAAGTGGTTTGTGTGTGACATAAGAATACGCCATTAATACACATCAAATGAATACAGTAACAGTATAATACATTACATATTTTTGTCAGAAGGAACATGATATCTGTGTGCTCACCAATTCTGCTAGTGACTGAACCAATAATGTCAGAACTTCTAATGTTAATTCTGCCGGTATACTGGTGATGTACCTTTTGCATTGTTCTGCTCACGACCGTACCACCTATGGCTGTTACTGCACCCACCTTATCAGAAGGTCTATATGCTCTATAGTTTCCACTGAGCTACAATTTGCTTTCAGATTTCTCTGCTGCGTTTAAGGCCGTGTTCACACCTATGCGAATTGAATGCGTGTTTCCCTGCATTAAATTTGCATAGCAGGAGAATGTGACTGGCTCTCTATAGAGCCGATTCACATATCTCTGCAGCGGGTCCAGTGCGGTGTGCCGGAAAAACGTGTGCCTTTTTTGGTGTGTTTCAGGTTTGATTTCAGCCCAAAATTCGGGCTGAAATCGGACCTGAACCGGTGAACCAGCATGCACTGGACCCCTGCTGTGCGCAGCATGCGGCGACAGTGTGAACCCAGCCTTGAAGGACATGAGAAATAGACGTGTAATTTTACAGACTATAGTTGCCACCCAAAACATTGTGTACATTATTTATTACCTAGAGGCTCACACACATTGGTTGCATATCATTTTTCACAGTACAGTAAAAGGAAATTGTATTACAGTGAATGTGGCCATTCATTTTCAGACAAAGTGATGTATGGGAGGAGTGTTCACCACAAGGATAAGATTAAAGCGGAACTTCACCCAAAAGAAAAAGTTATGCTCTTCTTCCTTCTCCTCCTCTCCCTTTTCCTTTACATTTGGCACATTATTGTTTTGATGGAGGACCCTTATTTTGATAGGTACTTGCTCTCCCACTTCCGGTCAGATCGCTGCCAGTTTCCCTTAGTCAAGATGCCGGAACCAGAAGCTGATTGAAGAATCGGCTCGGGTGAGGGCATGACTTGTTTCAGTTGAAGGTAAGTGTCCTTATATTTAAAGTCAGCAGCTACAGTATTTTGTAGCTGCCGACTTTTATATTATTTGGGGGGGGGGAGCCTAGAGTTCCTCTTTAAGCTTGTAAATTTAGAACTTTTGAGGAGAGAAGGGGTAGTCGCCAACATGTGTGTAGATTTTCAGATCTAGAATGTTATGGAATCGGAGATAAAGAAAGGGGTGTGGAAGGGGTCAGAAAGAGAGGGTGGGGAGGAAAATGGTAAGGCGGGGGTTCCACTGTGTCCCAAGTCCGACTACAGCCCACATCCCTACTGAAACTCAGGAAATCACGGTGGGGGAATTAGGGCACAGGGGCCTCATATTTAGACGTAGACGTGAATTTGGTCCAATTTAGAATCAAGTTCACTAGAATCTGTCATGATGGGTGACGGCAAGGAGGTGATGAGGTCCTCCATTTATTTGATTTCAGAAATGTGTATCTTAAGCTGGCCATACACCATACAATTTTCTTATTCAATGTTCTTTAGATTTACCTTCAACTATGTAGTGCAAGGGTCTGCCTGATTGTATACAAATTGAAAGTGTTGAGGTGTGACATCATATGGTTTGGTAAATCTAAAGGAAAGTTGTACAAGAAAATTGTGTAATGTATGATCAGCCTACATTTTTTTTATTTTTTTCTCTTTTCCTGCCACTGGGGAGATTGACCTGGTGACCGCCACTGGCAGTGTGAGTGAGAGGGAAAGCGATAATTTACAGTTGTAACCCAATTATTATTATCTAAAAAATTGTATCATCCCCCTACCTTCTTGATGCAATATAGATATTGGTCACCTGTGCATAACTTGGTAAATTCATATTATGTTCCCATTGTGAGGAAACAGTCTTTTCATGTATGTAGCAGAGGTAGCATCTGCGCATTAATGCATTATTATTATTATTACTACTACTATGTATGTGTGTGTGTAATTAAAATAACACATTTCCTGATTTCCTTTTATGTTGCTTTGCAGCAACATAAAAGGCTAGTGATTAAAGAGAGTGACCAGTGCATATATTCCAATGAATAAATAATAAAGATAATATAACACTAATATATAACAAAATCTGTGATAAGTGACAATAATATGCAATGAATGCTAATTGTCCCAAAATGCAAACCTAAGTGAACAGAAAATGACAAAAAATTTGTGTATGCTTTTGTTTTATGTGTAACGTTTGCAAAGTAAATGTTATCTTCTCTGTTTACAGGTCTCCTTTTGAAAAGTTCAACCATGTCTGTTGTTCCAGTGTGCTATGAAACCCAGTATTTTGGGTTCACACCACAGACCTGCATTCTTCGACTTTACATTTCATTTCAAGATTACTTATTTGACATGTTGCTGGTTGTTGAAAGTGTCATCCTGAAAAAACTAGAGAAATTTCCAAACTCTGGGATAAATCGCTTTGAGGTTCGGGAAAGCACAGAAAGATATCTGGCGATCATTAATGAACGCTTCAATTACCTGTTTCAGAAAATGGAAAACTGTCTTTTACAACTGGTACTTAATATTCCCAGGAATATTCTGCTACGTGAAGATGAGGTACATGAAAACTACTCTTGCAGTAAAGACCAGTTTGATGTGCTCCAGAATGAAGTACAGACATTGCACAGGCAGTACAAAGAAGAAAAGCGTGTTACTCAATCCCTTTTAGGTGAACTGGAAGAACAGAAAGCTGTGCAGGCAGAATTGGAAAAGATACTGTCTTGGTTTGATGGACTGGACAAAATTTGCAGAGAACATGGGATGATAGATCTGATGGAGAGCTTTGCATTCATGGCTCAAACATCAAAGAAACTGCAAGTCTCTGTAAAAGAAATAGATGTAAAGCATAACAAACTTGCCCTTGATATGACTTCCAGGACTCCGGTACAAAGAAGAACACAAAGATCTAGCCAAGGAAAACTTAAATTATACTGAGTTATGCTATCTACCTTATGCCATTGCCACACGGATTTATAAAAAGAATGAAATATAGTGTAATTGTAAATAATTGTATAATAACTGACTTCTGGGAAACTTGATGTCATATTTTGCATTGTGTTTCAAATGAATTCCTAAAAATACTCCTATTCACGTTTTTTTATTTTAAATGAATAAAAAAAGATACTCCTGATTTTAGGTTCTGTATGCTTCGTCACTATTTTTCTCCAGTGTGTGTGTGTGTGTGTGTGTGTAAGTGTATAGTTCTTTCTTCAAACTAATAAACGTCTGGTAATTTTGCGGTCGCCCTCAGATGCAGCCAGTAAATACACTACTATCCCAAGTGTTATAATCAAGAGAGCCAGCAATTCCCAAACTGCCCAAGTAGAAACTATTCGGGAAACCTGCAATCCAATCTAGCCTTTTGTAGTGTCTTTTACTTCTCAAAAGGAAGATTATCTCATGGTTGCAATACTCTCCCCACTACAAGCGGAGCGCAGCTATACAGTGGATATAAACAGTCTACACATCCTTGTTAAAATGTCATGTTTCTGTAATGTAAACAAAATGAGACAAAGATAAATAATTTCAGAACTTTTTCCACCTTTAAAGGAGTTAAAAAAAAGTCTGCCTTTACATCTTAATGCATTCTATGCATTAAGAAAAAAAAGCCTTCTGTGTGCAGCAGCTGCCCCAGCACCCCCTAATACTTACCTGAGTCCAAGCCACCTAGGATACTCCACCTGATTTGGCTGAGACACAGCAGTGGTGCCATTTGGCTCCCGTGGCTGGCTGTCAGGGGAGAGAGGGGGGCATGCTAGATCGGGTTCCATGTCTTATTGGATACACAGAGCTCTGACTCAGCTTGGGTGCCCCCATAAAGAGCTGCTGGCTGATGAGGCACTCGATAGGAGGGAGGAGCCAGGAACAGCGAAGAGGTACCCAAGAAGAGGAGGATCCAGGCTGCTCTGTGCAAAACCAACTGCACAGAGGAGGCAAGTATAACAGGGTTTTATTTTTATTTTTTTTAAACAAGACTTTACAATAATTTTAATGTGACCTATAAACTGTACAACAAACTTATATCTTTTAGGTGGAGGGAAGTAAAAAAAAAAAATATGGTTTCATAAGTTTACACTAATACTTTGTTGAAGCGCCTTATGATTTTATTACAGCACTCAGGCCCAGATTCACGTCCAGCGGCGTATCTCTGCGGCGGCGTAACGTATCCGATTTACTTTACTTAGACGGGCAAGTGCTGTATTCCCAAAGCACTTGCTCCCTAAGTTGCGGCGGCATAGTGTAAATCGGCTGGCGTAAGCCCGCCTAATTCAAATTTGGATCAGGGGGGCGTGTTTTATGTAAAACTACTGTGACCCGACGTGATTGACGTTTTTGTGGAACGGCGTATGCGCCGTCCGTGGAATTTCCCAGTGTGCATTGCTCCAAAGTACGCCGCAAGGACGTCATTGGTTTCGACGTGAACGTAAATGACGTCCAGCCCCATTCACGGACGACTTGCGCAAATGACGTAACTTTTTCAAATTTCGACGCGGGAACGATGGCCATACTTAACATTGGTACGCCGCACTTATGCCTCATATAGCAGGGGCAACTATACACCGGGAAAAGCCTAATGTAAACGTTGTAACTTGTCTGCGTCGGCCGCGCGTACGTTCGGGAATTCGCGTATCTATCTAATTTGCATACTCGACGCGGAATTCGACGGAAGCGCCACCTAGCGGTAAAAAAAAAAATGCAGTTAAGATCCGACGGCGTAAGAGACTTACGCCTCTCGGATCTAATGGATATCTATGTGTAACTGATTCTAAGAATCAGGCGCATAGATACGACGGGTCGGATTAGGACTTAACGACGGCGTACATGGCGCTGCGCCGTCGTAAGTCCTTTCAGAATCTGGCCCTCAGTCTTTGTGTATGAGTATCAGCATGGCACATCTTGACTTGGCAATATTTGCCAACTCTTCTTTGCAAAAAGTCTAAATCTGTCAGATTGCGAGGGCATCTCCTGTGCTCAGCCCTCCTCAGATCACCCCGACATTTTCAATAGGATTCAGGTCTGGGCTCTGGCTGGGCCATTCCAAAACTTGAATCTTCTTCTGGTAAGGCCATTCCATTGTTGATTTGGATGTATTCTTTGCAAAATAAAATAACACATTTCCTGATTTCCTTTTATGTTGCTTTGCAGCAACATAAAAGGCTAGCTGTTGCTGAAAGATGACCTGGGTCTAATGCCCCTAGTGGAGACTACATACTTCCTGGAAGATGGGCAGGAGAAGAATATACGGTACTTCCTGGTGATTAGGAAGGATGGCCTCTTTAGGATTTTCATTGGACAGATGGCTAGACAGGCAGGCAGAGGGTGTTTGTATGGGTGTTGTCTGAGTACGATTTAAAAGGTAACGGCCAGCTAGAGTTACCAGCATACAGAACCTGAAAGGAAGGACTTATGGTATTGTTTCACCCCTGTTCTTTTGTTTTATACACTCTGTAGTGCTTTACAGTGAGGGGGAAAAAAAGTATTTGATCCACTGTTGATTGTGTATGTTTTCCCACTGACAAAGAAATGATCAGTCTTTAATTTTAATGATGATAGGTTTATTTTAATAGTGCGAGACAATACCCACAAAAATATCAAGAAAAACACATTTTAAAAAAAGTTATAAATTGATTTGCATTTTAATGAGTGAAATAAGTATTTGATCCCCAATCGGCAAGATTTCTGTCTCCCAGGTGTCTTCTATACAGGTAACAAGCTGAGATTAGGAGCACTCTCAAAGGGAGTGCTCCTAATCTTAGGTTGTTACCCATATAAAATACACCCGTCCACAGAAGCAATCAATCAGATTCCAATCTCTCCGCCATGCCCTAGACCAAAGAGCTATCCAAGGATGACGGGGACACGATTTTAGACCTACACAAAACTGTCAATCTCCCTCAATCTGGGGCTCCATGAAAGATCTCACCTCATGGAGTTTCAATGATGATGAGAACAGTGATGAATCAGCCCAGATCTACACCGGAGAATCTTATCAATGATCTCAAGGCAGCTGGGAACATTTGTCACCAAGAAAACAATTGGTAACACACTACGCCTTGAAAGACTGAAATCCTGCAGCGCCGCAAGGTCCCCCTGCTCAAGAAAGGACATGTACAGGCCCGTCTGAAGTTTGCTAATGAACATCTGGATGATTCAGAGGAGAACTGGGTGAAAGGGTTGTGGTCAGGTGAGACCAAAATCAAGGTTTTTGGCATCAACTCAACTCGCCACCTCAAGAACACCATTCCCACCATCAAACATGGAGGTGGAAACATTGTACTTTGGGGGTGTTTTTCTGCTAAGGGGACAGAACAACTTCACTGCATGAAAAACGGGACGATGGACATGTACTGTCATTGAAAATGGGTCATGGATGGGTATTCCAGCATGACAATGACCCAAAACACATGACCAAGGAAACAAAGTAATGGCTCAAAAAGGAGCCCATTAAGATCCTGGAGTGGCCTAGCCAGTCTCCAGACCTTATTCCCATACAAAATATGTGGAGGGAGCTGAAGGTTCAAGTTATCAAACGTCAGCCTCAAAACCTTAATGACTTGGAGAGGATCTGCAAAGAGGAGTTGGACACAATCCCTCCTGAGATATGTGCAAACCTGGTGGCCAACAAGAAATGTCTGACTTCTATGATTGCCAACAAGGGTTTTGCCACCAAGTCCTGTTTTGCGAAGGGGTCAAATACTTATTTCACTCATGTCGCAAATATGTATTTCACTCAACGCAAATCAATTTATAACTTTTTTTTTTTTAAATGCATTTTTTTGTTGTTATTCTGTCTTACTGTTAAAATAAACCTACCATTATAATTATAGACTGAGCATTTCTTTGTTAGTGGGCAAACGTACAAAATCAGCAGGGGATCAAATACTTTTTTCCCTCCCTGTATGTGTGCATTTCTAGTTTCTTGTTTATTGTAAATTAGATCCATGCTTATTTAACCACTTGCTTACTGGGCACATATACCCCCCTCCTGCCCAGGTGAAATTTCAGCTTCCGGCACTGCGTCGTTTTAACTGACAATTGCGCGGTTGTGCGACGTGGCTCCCAAACAAAATTTGACGTCCTTTTTTCCCCACAAGTAGAGCTTTCTTTTGGTGGTATTTGATCGCCTGTGCGGTTTTGATTTTTTGCGCTATAAACCAAAAAGTGTGACAATTTTGAAAAAAAATACAATATTTTTTACTTGTTGCTATAATAAATATGCCAATTAAATAAAAAAAAAAACACATTTTTTCTCAGTTTAGGCCGATACGTATTCTTCTACATATTTTTGGTAAAAAAAAAAAAAAAATCGCAATAAGCGCAAAAGTTATAGGGCCTACAAAATAGGGGACAGAATTATTATTTTTTTTTTTTTTTACTAGAAATGGCGGCGATCTGCGATTTTTATTGGGACTGCGACGTTATGGCGGACACATCGGACACTTTGACACATTTTTGGCGCCATTGACATTTATACTGCGATCAGTGCTATAAATATTCACTAATTACTGTATAAATGTGACTGGCATTGAAGGGGTTAACACTAGGGGGTGAGGAAGGGGTTAAATATGTTCCCTGTATAGTGTTCTAACTGTAGGTGGAGGGGGGTGACCGATCTGTGTCCCTATGTACAAGAGACACAGATCTGTCTCTGTGTGCGCCGGCAATGAGAGATGATCTCATATGTTTACATATGAGATCATCTCTCATTGGCCGCACAGATCTCATCGCAAACGGCCACTCTGATTGGCCGTTCGCGGCGATCTGTAATTGGCTGTGTCCAAGGGACACGGCCAACACAGAAGTTCCCCGCTGCGCGCTCTGGAGCGCGCGTGGAACGCCCAAAGGGGTGGACGTCAATTGACGTCCAGTTGGATATTGAGATCCGCGCTGTAGCCGTCATTCGACTATAGCGCGGGTCTCAGGAGGTTAAGCAGTGTATTTATTTTTATAGCTAACATTGTTACTGTATCATCATCATTAACTTTATCAGAGCTTTGATACTAGCTAACTATAGGAATAGACAAGATGATACACACTAGTATAGCTAAACTACCTGGTCCCATTACTGTGAATATGGGTGTGGATGGGATATGTTGATTGCCCTGACGGGTGGAGCGGGATACTTAAGCTCCGTTGCTGTGCCGTGCAGCCATTCCCTGTGATCAAGTTAGAAGTAACGAAACATGTTAGGGGCGTGGCTACACAGCAACCGAATCTTGACGCTGAGAGTGTTATCTGCGAGTAAGAGCGAGGAGGGGTTGGAGATGCAGCACGCAGGCACCCCCCCGCATGTAACTAATATTTACTAAAGGCGATTTGTTTTTATCTGTGATGTAAGCGCATTGCTTTTTTCATTAAAACTGTTACTCAAGAGGTTTTTACACTATTGGAGGCTTTGTGTTGAATTTATCTCTATATGTGGATAGAGCTGTCATCCATACAAATCTGAGGAGATCAGAGTGGAGATTGGGTTCATCATCTGCATAAAGCTGAAAGTGATTTAATCACACAAGCAATTGACATCTACAATCTGGTGAGCCTCATTCTATAAGGGTGTGGATTTGCACTTGTGCACTTTGGTGAAGGATCTACGGTGTTCAAAATGTTCCACTTTATGAAGAGTTGCACTATTTTCACAATTGATTATTTTTTGGACATTTGAATTTATTTATGATGGCCAATTATTTTTGGTTTTATTATGGACACTTTTGGAAAATTATGGAATTTTTTTTATTCTTTTGCGCTACTGTGATTGTGTAGATTGACACTACATTGTTTTTCACCCTTTACTTTTATTATCTGCATTTTAAGTAGCAGCACGTATATTTATATTTATATTTAGTTTAATAGCGTGGTGCTTATATGAGAACACATTTATGATAAATAGGGGAAATCCAAAACCACCCTATTTATTTCAGGGGTTTACTGATACTTTAAAGCGGGGGTTCACCCTATAAACCCCAAAAAAAAATTTTTTTTTTCTTCTACCATAAAATCAGGCATTGTAGCGCGAGCTACAGTATGCCTGTCCCGATTTTTTTTATACCCGTACTCACCGTGTACTCGTACATCGAAGATACCGACTCCCCTCGGGGAATGGGCGTGCCTATGGAGACGGAGGATGATTGACGGCCGGCTCTGGCGCGTCACGCTTCTCCGGAAATAGCCGAAATAGGCTTGGCTCTTCACGGCGCCTGCGCATAGCCTGTGCGCAGGCGCCGTGAAGAGCCGAGACCTACTCCGGCTGTCTTCAGGGAGAGTGACGTGCCAGGGCCGGCCGTCAATCATCCTCCCTCTCCATAGGCACGCCCATTCCCCGCGGGAGCCGAAATCTATAATGTACGAGTACACAGTGAGTACGGGGGTAAAAAAATCAGGATAGGCATACTGTAGCTCGCGCTACAATGCCTGTCTCGATGGTAAAATCGTGTCACTGAGGGTGAACCACCGCTTTAAGTGTTAGGAATAATTATGGTTTCGCGGATCTCCATGGATTTATGTCTTAATTCCTTAACCTTAAAACATGCTATCATTGATAGGGGTGCAACGAATCACCGTTGATCCGTGATCCGAACGGGTCACCCCCTTCGGATCGGCACGCTATGCGATCTGCGGATTGCCTCCGCGGGCATAGCATTAGGAAAGGCTGCGGCTTCGGCCTAGCTCCGGAGCCGCAGCCATCTTGGTACACGCGGCGGCGGCGGCCCTCCTCTCTGTTTACACCCACAGAGGAGGAGGAGCCCGCGCTCGAGGGAAACACACGCCGCTGTCTAAGGTCTGCACTACTGGGGGGGGGGGTTACTGTCTGAGATCTGCACTACTGTGGGGGTTACTGTCTGAGGTCTGCACTACTGGGGGGGTTACCATCTATTACCGTCTAAGGTCTGCACTACTGTGGGGGGTCTGTACTGAGGGGGAGGTGACACCATTTTTATTTTTTTTGCACCAAGTGATGCCACAGTGGGGGGATGTGGATATTACAGTGGGGGGGGGGAGATGTGGATATTACAGTGGGGGAGGGAGATGTGGATATTACAGTGGGGGGGGGGTAGATGTGGATATTACAGTGGGGGAGATTTTTTTTTCTGCTGATCCGAAAAATGATCCGATCCGTGACTCCTGATCCGAGGAACGATCCAAACCGTGAGTTTTTTGATCCGTTGCACCCCTAATCATTGATGACTTCTTGTTTACTGTTTATATCATCAGAGCCATTTTGCACTCTTTTGCATTACCTTACAACATTTAACTGTAATTCTGATAATTGAATAAACAGATTGAAACAGAATAATTATGGTATACTATGTAACAAATTTAGTAAACTAGCATGCCTTCATTTTTTTTTATAACTTGCAGTGAATTTTCAGTAGGCCATTTTCCATGCATGAATTTAGACCCCTCTGTCCACAAAAGTAATCTGAAAAGGATAAACTTTTTTTTCGTATTTGGAAGTTACTAGTTTGGTGTCATTTAACCAGCACTAGATGATTATTTTTTTTTACTTGGGCAGGTCCACTAATTAAAAAAAATATATAAATACTAGACCTGAGCTTTTAATCAATTAGAAAATTTGAAAAAGGGCAGGAAAAATATTGCGGCTTCTGACCTCCCTCAATTATTGTGTTTTGAAACTAGAAATGCTGATGTGTTGCTAAAATACATCAAACTTGCTCATTACAGTGAAATTTGTGGATAATAAACCATAAAGCAACTGATGCTCAATCTGTCTTTCTCTTCTAAAATTCATAACCATGAAGCCTTACAGGGTCATCGTGAATACGGAACACTCCACATAGAAAGGGGCTAAAGAGTTATTCCTTCTGTTTTAATAAGGTCTAGAAGTTGAACCTGTGTTTCCATAGTGATAAGCAATGTCAATGATGTGGAAGGCAGCTCCCATGAAGATTTCATTTACGGCACCAAACTCTTACTTTGATTCAAGCATGGTGACTCATCCATGGCTGTAACCGTTTAAATTGGTTTCCGTCATCTGGCTTTAGACAGTGTGTAAGGAAATTCTGGCATTGACTGCTATATAGAAATGTGAATCCAGTACTCATATAGTATGTAGGTCAGCAGGTTGCACAAGCATTGTATTTTTACCTTGCAGCATGAATTATCCAACATGGATTTCGCTACATTCATATGAATGATTCTAGCTAGACATTATTTGTAAAATAATAAATAAAATGATAATAAATAACCCTAACCCCAACTGCTAATCATAACCCTAATCTAAACGGAACTCGAACCCCTTACCCTAACAAAAAAAAAACACATAAATTATTAATAATAAAAGAAAAAATAAAAGCAAATGTAAAAGCTGAAATAATTGGCAACAAATGGTGCAACAGATAATAGTTTTCTCTATTGGCTATTAAAAAAACACCAAAGCCCAAAAATGCAGCATACAAACGTGCAAAAACGTGCCCAAAACACCGGAAAAGCACTATGCTCAAGTGTGAATGCAAAAAAAAGGGGGGGGGGCCTGGTAAGGTGGTTACTGCTGGCAATAAAGATAACGATCAAACTTGAATTATTCGAAATGCAATGAATTTATTCCTATAGTAAGTGGGTACCGTTACCGCCAGTAAGAATAACAATAGTTATTACAGTATATAATTCAAGTAAAATTCTTTACATGCATAGATAACACCAACAGTTGCCAATAAAAAGATACATAAACAAAAAATATTGGTACATAAATGGAGTATCGGTCAGAGTACACGGGCATCATACTACCCGACTAGTTTCGCAAGATCCAGCTCGCTCTTCAGGGGTTTGTAACACTGTACCTAGGATGAAAAAATATATATATATGTTTGGCAATATGGCACAGTATTGGTTGTAAAGTCACAGGGTAGGAGGGGTTGTGGGTCCCCATACTCACCACTGAGCTTGACCATGGCTACAGGTGTGAGGCCCCAAGATGGCGGCAGCAGGTGCCTCACCCAGGAGCTGAGGGGGCGGAGTCAGAAAGGGGCCAAACGGAGAGCAGGCATGGCATAGGTGTAGTGATGTATCCATAGAGACCTCGTTAGTCCATAAAAGTATGGACTTACGTTATAGGGATGGAAGTGTGTTACTGGGGACACCAGACCTTTCCTCTTTCTGTTTATTCCTATATTACATATTTAACTTTATCAAAAAATTTAAAATTGCAGTTATAAAAAAACATGTAATGGCATCAAAAATAATTAGATTACCATGGACATTGTTAACAAACAGGACACACAAATAACAACACATAAACACTGTACTCGTCCGGATGTACTAAATTAGCCCATGTAGATACACAATTCCAATTGGAATAGAAATTTCTTGCTGGGAAGAAAATATTCCCTTTATTAAGGCCAATTATATAGTGCGTATCAGGAGAAATTGCTCAAGTGCTGATGACTACAGACGAGAAAGCCTTGACCTTTATGCAAGGTTCCGCGAACGAGGTTACTCGCATAGACAAATCAAGAGGACCAAAAAGAAAGCGGCACTTAAACGTTCGGGTTGATGAGTTCCCCCTAAACTCCAGTGACCCAATACGGATTATTACTCCCTTTGGGTCTCAATGGAACTTGGTTCGCTCAGTTCTAGAGAAACATTGGAGCATTTTTACCAATTCACTTGAGCTGACCAAGATAGTCAGCACGTCCCCTATGCTTGTGGCACAAAGAGCTAGGAGCCTGGGTGACCTGTTGATTCGGAGTTCGTTAAAGAACCAGATGCCACATGGTTGTCTCAATATCCACGCACAACAGGCATGTTTCCATGCAATAAATGCCAAATGTGCCTGCTGGTTTATAGAACTTCCACTTTTTTCGGATGCTCAGGGCAACTGTTCCACATCTTGTGTCATCTATTTGATAACCTGTCCCTGTCCCAAAATCTACGTGGGCAAAGCGAAAAGGTAAGGATTGGTGAGCACATATGAGAAATAAACAAGGAAAGATACCTGAAAAGCCCCTGGCCAAGCATTCTGCACAGTGCCACAGTGGCAGTTCCCCGGATATGACAGTGAAGGGGATCTACGTGTTAAAATTACCGACTAGACAAAGCGACTTCGACCATATGCTTTTACAAAAATAAAAGTGGTGGGTTTACCGATTGAAGTCCCTTGTCCCGATTGGGTTAAATACCGAATTAAATCTACAGGTCTTCCTGTAGACCAGATAAGCCCCCAGCTGCCCACCCTCCACCTTACATGTGAATGAGTCCCCTTATAACAGAGCATAAATTACAGAATGTATCCCCTGTTGCTAGACCGTTCTTTCTCTGCTAATTGATATATAAGTAATTCATTACTCTTGGTCATCTCTTCCCCCCCCCTTAAGTTTTGTTTTTAACGTGTGTCTTGTTATTGTTTGTCATCCCCTTGTTGTTTATTTTCTTCCCCCCCTGTATCATAAGAAAGTTTACATGACAAGCCTTACAGGTACTGTACTGACTAAATGATGGGAGGTGCTTATTTTAATTTAATGATGCTCCCTTCCATCCAAAAAATACAATGTGCACCTGTAACTATAATGAACTGCGAAAAATTGCCATTCGGATGATTTGTTCTTTCCAAAACAGGACCAAGTTCCCTTAAATCCCCTCCTTTTCTTTAATTAAAAAAAATATGTATTGGTGCCAACCACCAGCCTACTTACAATATAAAGGAGTGTGGTCACTAGCCCAACCAAACGTCCGAGATGAAGCTACGCTTTTGAGTACAGCGAAACGCGTTGACATCACCACCCTGTACAGTCACGTGACATAGCCAGGCGTGGAACGAACAGAGGCTGTTGGGACACGATCAATTTCGTGCCGAGTCAGTGATAACGACTGCGGTAATAATCATATGGACTCCAAGAGCTTAAAGAGCGACAAAGCTTGCTGGATATTGCCGCTACCACTGAAGCACTCTGCTAGACGCTGTGGATAGTTGTTCCCTCCGCTGTTACAATGCAGTGAGGATCTGTGAACAGCCCCCAGCAAGCCGATGTGTATGAATGTCATCACGGACACTCATATCGAAGACAGTGCGGTAATGTATGACTGAATACATATGTTTACATTTACTGCTCAACAATTTAATTGTCTCAAGTCGCGCCCCTGTGATGTTTACCACAATTGAGTGCTGGCCGTGTCCAGTGTGATATATCACTTGCTTATGGTGATTCATGAATTTGTCCTTTTTGTGACACTTGAAATAACCTATGACTCTGAAATGTCTATAAGGGGCTAAAAAGGACTGAGATCTCTGGAGGTTCCATACTTGATTTAACATGTGTACAGCTGAAACTGACTTTCCTAGTGCTGTGGGCAGCCTTCATGGACAATCCAATCAGGGTCCTTCTACTTACCCCAGGATAAACATACTAAGGGTTACTTCTAGCACGATTCACTATTAAGTGATCACATGATTGATATGACTTACCCTTCCGAAAGTGATTGCTTTAGTGTTCCTCCCTCCCCTTCTCCATGCTTGGGTTAGCCCACTGTGGACCACTATATAATTGGCCTTAATAAGGGAATACTTTCTTCCCACCAAGAAATTTCTATTCCAATTGGAATTGTGTACCTACACGGGCTAATTTAGTACATCCGGACGAGTACAGTGTTTATGTGTTATTTGTGTGTCCTGTTTGTTAACAATGTCCATGGCAATCTAATTATTTTTAATGTTATTACTGCACTTTTTCACTTTTTTTTTTTTTCATATAAGCTGTACGGTTACGGCAACAACACCTTACGAGGTGCATGATCTACCACAGGTCAATTTATTTAATTGACTGTGCATTTGTGATAAACCAACTTGCTTTTCCCTACTCCCCTTTTTTCCAGGTGTGAATGCAGCCTTAGATGTTAAAAAAAACCTTAAAGTTACATACCTTGGATCCCAAATTTTGCATGTTTTAGTAGGGTCTGGGCACTCAGACTCACTGAGGCCTTCTAGATCAGGAAAGAAATATCATGAAAATTGGGATCTTCAACCTTCCAACAGATACTGCAATGAGGCTGAGTGACCTCATGGGCACCTACAGGAGCAGGCCAGTAGTCGTAATCCAAGGTAGATAACGTTTCGATTTTTTTTTTTTTTTTGCCAAAGTTTTTTTTTTTTTTTTTTTTAATCCTAGCAATATTCAGGAAATGTTAATTGCACCTAGCAATTTAGCATGGTGGTGTGAGGAAGGGCTAACATGAGCACTAGTTAATTTTTCCTTGCAAGCACTGCCTTAATAGCTTAGATACTTAATTATAAGAACATTTAAACAGATGCTGTAAAAATAGCACATGAGAGGCATGTTGTTATAGGATTCTAAAAAAAATTATATTTTTATCCTGTGTTGATGTTGGTTCTGTCAAACAATGTCCAGCTTCTGTGTAGAAAATTAGCTTGGGCATGGTGGAGTATTTATACAATTGTAAATCCTAGCCAATATTTTGTTCTGCAAATGATAGCCTTAGCTAAGGTGATGTATTAATTTCCCTAGAATAACAGCTGTGACAGAACCCACTGTCACTGTGTGTTTTGGAGGGGGCTGTGGGCTGGCCTCCTACCGCAGACTATGGCATAGCAGAAAACAAGAGAATTGGCTTTGGGATAATGTAATGGTGTCTCCATATATGTTCATCCCTTCTGCCCCATCCTCCCCTCTTGTTGTTGTGGTTAATTATGTTACGGGCTGACTACTTATCATAATCCCTTTTGTGTGTTTCAACTGTAGTTCTATTTGAATGTACAAGTGTCGGCTTCCTATTGGTTCTTCCTTGTCTTCTACCCACTCTATGATCAGGCAAAGGGGAGTGTCCCTAACTGTGTTTAAAAGTGTATGATTTGTACTTAAAGAATTTTATGCTCTGCATGTTATAACTCTCAACACCTGTGTGGTTTGCCTCATGATTGGGGGGTTAAGGTCTGGTTATGGCAAGTCTGCCGTCTCATGCCTCGTACACACAACTTTTTTTTTCTTATGATGATGCCTCTGGGAGTACGGCATAGCGTTGGTTTTTCTCTTCCCTCCCCCCCCCCCCCCCAGGAATGGTAGTTTCGGGAGGTTTGTATTGTAAGCATGACAACTTCTGGCACAATGTTATACGTTGGTACTTTCGGTTGTTATGGTTTCAACCCAGTGAGGTTTGGAACGCACGCAGTACATCTCCTTTCAGTCATCTACATTTTAGAGCCTATATCGGAGGTCTTCATCACTTCCGGTCCGGCGTGTCTTTGTGAATACTTCCAGTTTCGGGTCTCTATTCAGAATGAGGCTCGAGCCGCATGTCATGTGAGTACGTCCGGTTTCTTAGACTTCTAGTTAGAGTGAGGCTTGGATCACATACCAGGCACTCCATTCTAACTACATGCCATGCCAATATCGTTGTTTATACAAGTTTCATTCAAAACGAGGCTTGAGTGCCTTAGAAGTTTTGTCGTGAATTCCTGCTATCTGAATCGATTGGGTCATATCTTCTGTGGATCAATTGACCCCAAAGCTTGATTGACCTAGAGAGTGCATGCTTATCTGGGTCCAATATTTCTGGTAAGCCTCTTAATATACGGTGGTGGATCTTCTATCAATCTTCTTCATACAGCCACTTTGAAATGGGTCTATTCACCTAACATTTGAAATGTCCCACGGACTTTGTGTGCACATTTATTTTTGCTATATGTTCCTTTCACTTGGAGAACACATATGGTGTTGTCTATTTTAGACATATATTATTTTGTTATCAGTCACTGGATATTTTGTAATTTTTTAGCGCTGCACTTTTTTTTTCTATCATACACACGACCAGTTTTTCCATCAGGAAAACTGCTGTGACAGCTTTTGGCCGGAAAAACTGTCCGTGTGTATGCTTCATGACCGGGAATTGCGGCGGGAAAAATGAGAACATGTTTCCTTTTTTCCCGCCGGGATTCCCAGCGGTTTTTAACCCGGCAGTTTTCCTATTGGAAAAGCCTGCGGGGGAGCATACACATGGCCGGGATTCCCGACCAAAGCTCTCATGGCAGTTTTCCTGCCAGGAAAACCGGCCATGTGTAGGGGAAAAAAAAGCTGCCGAGACAGTTCTTGGCTTTCCCGGCAGTAAAAAGTCAGCCAGGAAACCCAATCGCGTGTACGAGGCATTGGGGTGCGTTTTGAAAACAGGAGACACAGGTCTGGCAGAGGTGCCCAGTCGGGGGATCTGAGATCCATCACAACAGCATTGGGACATGCAATGCCATCTGATTAGTTATTACTAAAAACTGTGCTAAGTAAGATAAAAAAAGATATATACTGACCAGGAGATAAAAGTACAGTTCAGTAAATATGTTGCAAACCTCAGCAATACATATCCAGCACACAGTGTGAAACAGACAGAGCACAAGCAACTGTGACAGTTAACATTTAAAGTGTGCAATGAATTAAACTGTTTTGGGAAGCGGCGGGTTTAGGCTGGCCATACACTGTTCAAATCTTGGCCAGTTTAGCAGGAACTGGCCGAAATTTGCACCGTTAATGGGCAGGCTGAATGTACCAAGTTGATTGATCGATCAACTTGGGTTCAACCAGCCTGCCAGATTCTCTTGCGATTATTGCTAGCATCTGCCATAGCCACTAGCGCTAATCACTGTTTTCCCCCAGCAGGGTCAGCTTCCCCCGTCGGGAGAAGACAATTGCCGATTCCCCTGTCAACACTCTCTGTAGTTGCAGGAAAAAAAATTGCACTGTGTATGACTTGCCTTAGTTCCATTTTAACTTTTTCTGCCAACGTGAACTTTGACTCACCACCTAAGGATGGTCTGTAATGTGGTAGCTGACCTGTTTGACCTTTAGTAGCACTTGGAAAGCAAGATGGGATGGATTTCACTTGACTTTTACAGGAAGTGTAAAGATTTTCATGTAATTTTTTTCTACTTTAATCTGCACCTACTGATTTGTTTTAAAGTGGTTTTTAACTAGAGATAACTGCTCTATTCTTTCATACACGCAGCTGTAATTGACCAGATGTACTTCATGAACATATATTTTTACAAAACAGGAACATCTTTTAGCATATTAGGGCCCTAGATATCATATGGAAGATACGGAAGAGTTACCAACGCAGCAACATCCACACACATAAGACCCCCGACATTAAAGGTGATTTTTTTATTTCAAAGCAAATACAGCTTTGCAAGCTGGTACGGACTAGTCCAGCGTTTCTCCTCTCGCTCAGTTTCTACTCCTCACGATCCCTCACGATCCCAGTGCTGATGGAGAGGGGCAGGGGGGAAGCAATGGCCTCCTTACCAGCCAATTACATCATTGATAGTTGAGATGCTGGTGGCTAGAAGGTTGTACCGGTGCAGAATGAAAACATGTGACTTTGTGAAACTAAAACTTCACCCACTGAATTTTTGGGCAATTTTTTTACATTTTGCCAAGGCACCCCTGAAGAAACCTGAAGGCACCTTGGTTGAAAAAGGCTGGTCTATATCAGCAAATTAGTGTAACTTTACATCCAGTCTCGGGTGCCCAACCTGCAGTCTGGAATTGTATATTAACCTTTGGCACTTATTGTGCAGCTCCCTGGTTGTTTCCATTACCCAGGTACTTACAGTGATAGGAAACTAGACTGGTTTCTAGTAGTTAAAAGTGCATAGGAGGAATCCCTTCAGTTCTCCCATATAGAGGAGTTTATCTCCCATGGTTGAGACACAGGTTCTTTCATTCGATTAACAGGTTAGGACCAGGGGGCAAGTCCTGGGGAATAAAGTCTGGGAACTCCCACTCAAGATCCACTCTCCCACCAAAAAAAAATGTATACGATCCACTGTACCACTGTAAGCAAGTTCTTTCTTAATCCCGCGATAACTCGCGGCAGACCTCCGCAATGTCTCCTGGGAACAATGACAAAAGCTCCCAGGAGACATTGCGGCATCGAGGAAGTAACGGAATACCCGCACACTACCCGATGAATCCATATACAGGAAACGGCCAGTAACATAAAGGATTACTAAGTTTCGCCTGCCCCTGACAGTGACTCGAGCTGGGCATCGCCGCTTAGTGAAGGATTGGCTCGGGCGGCTCGGCTGCTCTAGTCCTGCAAAGGGAACTGAGTTCCTGCTGTGAAAAAAGTGCAGGAACTCCGTTCCCACGCGTTCCCGCAGGACTTGAGCCCTGGTTAGGACCCACTAATTTGGGGTACTTTGTCACAGTAAGTGGGCTTAGCACTATATGACCATATAGTGTGACCAAACCCCCGTATTTTTTTAATATGTTCAGGTGTTTTTAACTAGCCTTGCAGGATAAATGTAATTTTTGCATGTGTGCGCTATAATCTGTTTTGTAACTTTCTATCCAGTCCCGGGTGCCCAACCTGCAGTCTGGAATTGTATAATACCCTTTGGCACTTATTGTGCAGCTCCCTGGGAGTTTGCATTACCTAGATGCTTACAGTGATTGAAAACTAGACTGGTTTCTAGTAGTTAAAAGCTTTGGTTTATTCCGTTCACACTATTTAACTGTGTTGTTCATCGATTTTTTTACATCTGATCTTTTATAATGCATCAGAGAGAAAAATATTCACATGTGGCACAAATAATTTTAAGGAAACTAATTTGTAAAGGCGCTGTAGAAGCAGTAACCTTTAGCAGTCTTATGTAATGTGTCTCTCGACTACTGTATGACCATCTCCTTAAAGCATTTCTTTAGTTTCCAACAAGTCCTATAGCATAGGCATGTGCACAGGGTGTGTCGATGTGCCTTGGAACACCCTAATCACCTAGTGTGCATTAGCATTATTACTCTGTGTAGCAGCGGGAGATGGGAAAGATCTCCCTCTTACCGGCTCTGCCATAAGAGAAGTGTTTACGCACTCCTCTTTCACTGTGCCAGCAGGGAGATCAATGTGCCAGGACCATATATAGACACACATGTGTGTTTGAGCTTTGGGGTGCACACCCTAATGCAATAGGTTGTGCACACTTATGTATGTGTGCAGCCTGACCATTTCCAGTTGCATGTCTGCAGGCTCTGACAGCTTCTTTAGCATTACATCCACAAAATATAAAAAAGGAAATGGAATGAGGGGAAGCTCTGCTGATTTTATTATCCAATCATGTGCAAGCTAAAATGCTGTTTTTTTATTTTCCTTGCATGTCTCCCTCAGATCTACAGCGACTGCTTTTCCAAGTGCACTTTCAGTGAAATTTCAAGTGCACTTTGCACTTGTAGTTTGCACCTGTAGTGCTAATAAACAATATCTGATAATAAGGATTTGCCTGCTTAGTACCTGAGCCCCATCTCGATACAGCAATGGGTATGAGAGCAGCAGCTCTATCAGGTCTCTTCCTCCTCATTGGCTGAGACAGCAGCGGGAGCCATTTGCTCCCACTACTGTCAATCACAGCCAATGAGAAAGTGGGGCCAAGCCACATTCCGTGTGTGACACAAAGAGCAGTGGCTCGGAAGCGAGCCTACTTGTTGCCCCCATAGAAAGCAGTAGGGAGGGGCCATGAGCGCCAGCAGGGGACCTGAAAAGAGGAGGATCGGGGCTGCTCTGTGCAAACTCCTGCACAGTGCAGGTAAGTATGACATGATTGTTATTTAAAAATAAAAATCTGCCTTTAATATCACTTTAAAATTTCATCATATAGAATGTAGTTTTCTACACAGGCACTGTGTGACAGAACTTTTCTGGAAAAAAAGTTGCCTATTGTACACAAAACAAATACAGTTTAGTAGTTCAATAGGTTTCTTTGACCTCCAACCATAAATGAAGTTAACTGCATGGCTTGTGAGACTGGAGCTTGGCAGAAGAGGTCAGATTCATTATACTGAGCAATTCTTTTTTTTTTTTGTCAAAATCATGGTGGAGTTATAGGGAAGGTGGATATAATGATCTAGTGGAAGAGAATAATAGAAATAATATACCTTTTCTAATGGGTTTTGACCTACAATAAAGGATTCATGTCGCTAACACTTCTATAGATCTGCACTGTGGGGTACAATATAAAGGGAGGTGATGAATAGAGGCAAAGACCATGGGATACCGAATGTATTTCAATGCATGATTGTTCAACAAACTTTGTAAGCTAATGGCAGGCAATAATATGAATTTGATTTTACACAAGTTCAAAGGAAACTATACTCTTCTTTAAATAGGTCCAAATACCTTTTCTTTACAGAGTATGTATGTGACACCCTGTTAATCTTCAGAGTTGCTGACTTTATATCTTGTGACAAAAAGGAAAAGAGCTAATATATTTTCTCTTAGTGAAGCTCTGTAACTAAAGTGAGAAGAGACAGAGCTAATGCAGTATATTTTTTAATTACTCTTTCATGTCAATGATTTCTAATGTGGTCCTGAGCACAGGTAGAGTGCCTTGCGAAAGTATTCGGCCCCTTGAACTTTGCAACCTTTTGCCACATTTCAGGCTTCAAACATAAAGATATAAAACTGTAATTTTTTTTGAAGAATCAAAAGTGGGACACAATCATGAAGTGGAACGAAATTTATTGGATATTTCAAACTTTTTTTAACAAATAAAAAAAACTGAAAAATTGGGCGTGCAAAATTATTCAGCGCCACCTTTTGCTGCGCCACCTTTTGCTGCGATTACAGCTGTAAGTCGCTTGGGGTATGTCTCTATCAGTTTTGCACATCGAGAGACTGAAATTTTTGCCCATTCCTCCTTGCAAAACAGCTCGAGCTTCAGCTTGAGGTTGAATGGAGAGCGTTTGTGAACAGCAGTTTTCAGTTCTTTCCACAGATTCTCGATTGGATTCAGGTCTGGACTTTGACTTGGCCATTCTAACACCTGGATATGTTTATTTGTGAACCATTCCATTGTAGATTTTGCTTTATGTTTTGGATCATTGTCTTGTTGGAAGAGAAATCTCCGTCCCAGTCTCAGGTCTTTTGCAGACTCCATCAGGTTTTCTTCCAGAATGGTCCTGTATTTGGCTCCATCCATCTTCCTATCAATTTTAACCATCTTCCCTGTCCCTGCTGAAGAAAAGCAGGCCCAAACCATGATGCTGCCACCACCATGTTTGACAGTGGGGATGGTGTTTTCCGGGTGATGAGCTGTGTTGCTTTTACGCCAAACATAAAGTTTTGCATTGTTGCCAAAAAGGTTGATTTTGGTTTCATCTGACCAGAGCACCTTCTTCCATATGTTTGGTGTGTCTCCCAGGTGGCTTGTGGCAAACTTTAAATGACACTTTTTATGGATATCTTTAAGAAATGGCTTTCTTCTTGCCACTCGTCCATAAAGGCCAGATTTGTGCAGTATACGACTGATTGTTGTCCTATGGACAGAGTCTCCCACCTCAGCTGTAGATCTCTGCAGTTCATCCAGAGTGATCATGGGCCTCTTGGCTGTATCTCTGATTAGTCTTCTCCTTGTATGAGCTGAAAGTTTAGAGGGACGGCCAGGTCTTCGTAGATTTGCAGTGGTCGGATACTCCCATTTCAATATCGCTTGCACAGTGCTCCTTGGGATGTTCAAAGCTTGGGAAATCTTTTTGTATCCAAATCCGGCTTTAAACTTCTCCACAACAGTATCTCGGACCTGCCTGGTGTGTTCCTTGTTCTTCATGATGCTCTCTGCGCTTTAAACGGACCTCTGAGACTATCACAGTGCAGGTGCATCCTGCCCGCGCGATCCTGGGAAAAGGCCGCGAGCGGTATCAGGCTGGATGCCGCTCGCGGCCTTTTCCCAGGATCGCTGCGGGCAGGATGTTTTAGGCAAGGCCGCGCCTTCGGCCTAGTCTGCGGAGCGCCGGTCCTATGGGATGGGATGGAATGTACAATTAAGAAAAAACGTTTTTTTTCGGAACTCAGCAACCCTATTTAGCAGTGCATGCATAAAAATATCACCACCCCAGTACCAGAATTAGACATTTAATGTAAAATATATAATAAGTCTTTGAACAGTATTAATTCCAAGGGCGCCTTCCACAATCCTCCTCTATCAGAATTAAAATGCATTTATATATACTACAGTCTCAAAGCTCCTTTTTCTTAGTTGTACTGCAATGTCTTCTGCCCTGGCACAGCATGCATACTCACTGTTAACCATCCTCTGACAATTAAGAGTTCTACCCGGCGACAAACTTTTACCCTTTAAAATCTCCATAGGTGACGTTTAAAAAATTCTACAGGTTGCATGTTTTGAGTTAGAGGAGGTCTAGGGCTAGAATTATTGCTCTCGCTCTACCAATCGCGGCGATACCTCACATGTGTGGTTTGAATACCGTTTACATATGCGGGCACTGCTCACGTATGCGTTCGCTTCTGCGCGCGAGCTTGGCATGCGTTTTCTGGCTCCTAACTTTTTTTAGCTGGCTTCTAGATTCCAAGCAAATTTGTCAAACCCTGGGGTGCATTTAATATTTTGTGGATGTTTTTTTCTATTGAAAAGCCTATAGCGTGCAAAACACACCCAAAAAACTCCACCCGGTGTAGAAAAATGTGCACGCACATAAAGAGTGAAACACAAAAAAAGTGCGAGGGGTGCTGCGTCAATCGGTCCTCCGCAAGAAGGACCTGACCCTGACCCCCCAGAGCGTTAGGCTCCAGACGGGGACTGAGGTACTCAAGTGGTCCAAGCAGCCGAAGAAACAGAACCCTCCCAGTACTAAGTGGGGCTCCCCGAAGGGAGACCCCATGAGAGCGGGCGAACTAAGCCAAAAGGCCATGTCCACCACTCCCAAGACGTTCAGGGCTGGCCCGAGGACCGGAACCCTACTAATCACACGTGACAAACGTGAAACACCAAACAAAAAAAAGACATAAAGTGACAAACAGGGGTAAATTAAAGAAAGTGGGAGAGATGAATGAGAGTGAAAGTGACCATCGTGCAATACGATGGCCGGCCCTCCGGCCAGGAATCAAAAATCCCTCTGGTCCTAGCCAAAAGGCCCGGCCCTAGAGGCAGGTGGGAAAAAAGTGTATATGGTGACGTGACCAAGGTGCCAAAAAGCAAGTGTCGGTAAAAACACTAGTGCAATTACGGCACCCCTGGACTGCCACTCCAGGGGCACATCACCATAGGCTTATCAACAAGCCCTGACCCCACAGCCCGGATCAGCAGCACCCATCCCAGTAAGGGAGGTAGGAGCTCTGAAAGATTGGGGAAAGCCCACGCCAACAGGCTACTCCCATCCCTCCCTCCTAATCACGTTCGGGAAATACTAACCGCTCCCCCCAGAGGAAAGGAGGAGCTAGTGTTCTCTCCCGAACAACTGACCAGGGCAGGCACCACAAAATCCAGGCCAGAAAGCCAGGCCCTTCAGCTTCGACCTCATGTTTCTCCGTCCAAATCAGAAGGCGTTCACCTCCACGCTAGCAGGTTCTGCATCTGCCACCGCAATCCTTTTTCACCTCGCCATGTACTAAGGACAGTTAGCATAGTGCCCCCTACTGGCAACTGATAAGAACAGATACTACACTTGATCTTAGCCAAAAGGCCGAGAAGTGAAAGTGCACTTGGAAGTGCAGTCGCTGAAGATCTGAGGAGGACATGCAAGGAAAAGAAAAAAAACAGCATTTTAGCTTGCACATGATTGGATAATAAAATCAGCAGAGCTTCCCCTCATTTCAGATCTACCCCTCAGATGTACAGCAACTGCACTTTCAGTGCACTTTGCACTTGTAGTGCGAAGTGAATTTGCCTTTTGTAAATAACCCCCCATATCGTTTATCAACTTTTTAATTACATTTTTAAGCAAGGATGGTATATTAAAAAGGTAGCCACACTGGTCTACCAGGGATGGCAGCATCTCCTCCTCATATATAGACACCTTACTGATCAAGTAAGTGGCTACCTCTCCACCAACCAACAGTGATGCAGGGGAATTTACACTGGCTCCTTCTGCTAGCGGACTGTCTCCCATAGATACAGGAGCAATTTCATGCTACAGAGGTCTCCATGCTGTAGAGAGGTACGGAAGAGTCAGGTTAAGTGCACCTGTGGAGCCCACGCAAGGTGCACGGCAGGGCCCACTCTGCTACTGGGGCATGGTAATGGAAACTGCTGGACAGGTGGATGTGAACAAGGCTCAGCATATCTCTCCCGATTTCATGTTAATATGAAGGTGTGCATTGCCACAGGGACCCGTTTGTGTTAACTGGAGAACAGTTGCAGTGTAAGTGTACACAGTGTAAATTAATCTCTAATGCCTTGTTCACATGATCTGTTTTCCCTGGCTGTGAAAAGCCCACTGGGAAAACCGAGAACCTGCTCGGTAACTTTTTCCCCTTACACACGGCTGGGTTTCCCGACATGAAAACTGCCATGAGAGCTTTGGTTGGGAAACCCAGCCGTGTGTATGCTCCACCACAGATTTTCCAAATAGGGAAACTGCCGGCTTAAAACCTGCCAGGAATCCCGGCGGGAAAAAAGAGAACATGTTGTCTTTTTTCCCGCCGGGATTCCCGGTGGTTTTCCTGTTGTGAAAACTACGATGGAGCATACACACGGTCGAGATTCCCGGCCAAATGCTTTCTTGGCAGTTTTCCTGCTGGGAAAACCAGTTGTGTGTATGAGGCATAAGAGTAAAGGCCAAACTTAAAGGATCGCTGAAGGAAATTTTGTTTGGGCTAAATAGCTTCCTTTACCTTCCTGCAGTCCTGGTTTCATGTCCTCATTGTTCGTTTTTGCTCTGATGTTGCTGTAATTCTTCTCTGTTCTGGACACTTCCTGGTTGTCTGTTTCCTAATGACCACAGTACTGGGAGATTCTAGTTTCATTTTCAAAACCATCACTGCTCTATGGCTCTGTATAGCACAGAGGCAGGATAACATGCAAAAACTAAACTAGAGGTACATTATATGATTGATTTTTATCTATTTTTAATCAATTTTAAAAGCAATCAGTTAACTATTATGTCTATATACCCTGTAAACAGTAATTTCAGCAAAAAAAAAAAAAAAAAAAATGTTTCCTTTACAACTCCTTTAAGATTGAGTTTTCCTCCATGGCAATCTCAGACTTGTTCCAGAGCATTGATGAAAACAGCACAAAGCAAAGGTACAAAAAAAGCACATGCCCGGCTTCTGTCGAAGGGGCATGACATAAAGAGGTAAAAAAAAATAAAAGGTCCCCCTGCCAGAACACAATAGAACAGCAGGGGAGATCACTGTACTAACATGCAAAGTAAGTACAGTTGCTCTTTCCATTCAGCCCACTGAGTTGAATGAAAAAAACTAGTAGTGTGTACGAGGCTTTCGTGTTGTCACTCACTTCAGGACAGAAAGTGTGTTACTGACAGAATCACCAGATGAAAATAATTGCCAAAAAGCCTGAAAAAACAAACAAACAATGCAGTCATCCCACATAAGGACTGGTAAGCTGCATTATATTAGATTTTTTAGGGGTTTAACTAAAAAGGTGTTTATTCAGTGCTTAGCATAAATGAGTACATCTCTTTTGAAAAGTTAACTTTTTATCAATATCTCAATGAACACAGGAACAATTTACAACATTTTTACAAAACCGAGTTTTATAGAACATTTGTTTAGCTCATTACATGAAAGTAAGGTTAATAATATTAACTTAGATTACACAATCTTCAGTTTTACTCAAATTAGTTGATGCAAAAATGAATACACCCCACAACAAAAACTACATCTGGTATTTTGTATGGCCTCCATGATTTGTAAGAACAGCACCAAGTCTTCTAGGCATGGAATGAACAAGTTGGTGACATATTTCAACATCTATCTTTTTCCATTCTTTTAATGCCTGGATGCTCGATGGAGAGTGATGTTCAAATTGTCTATTCAGAATTCCCCATAGCTGTTCGATTGGGTTCAGATCAGGAGACATACTTGTTCACCGAATCACTTTCACCCTAATCTTCTTCCAAAATGCAAAAGTGGCCTTAGATGTGTGTTTTGGATCATTGTCATGTTGGAAAAGTGCACGATGACCAAGGGTGATGGTAGAATCTTCTCTTTCAATATAGAGCAGTACATATGTGAATTCATGATACCATCAGTAAAATGCAGCCCCACAGAAGGACACTGCCACCACCATGTTTCACTGTAGGCACCATGCATTTTCTTTATCGTTACATCACGGGACACAGAGCGGCATTCATTACTATATGGGTTATATGGAGTACCTTCAGGTGTTGACACTGGCAATCTCAAACAGGAAATGCCCCTCCCTATATAACCCCCTCCCATAGGAGGAGTACCTCAGTTTTTACGCCAGTGTCTTAGGTGTTGGTCATGGTTTAGCTTGCCTCCGCATCCTTGGGATTAGGTGAGCTAACCGGTTCTGTCCAAAGGCCTCAGCGCTAAAGTGGTCAGTAACCGGACCCCAAACCCTTGGGGTATAGCCCATAATGCTTTTCTTTTTAGAGAGCTGGACCCTGGGCCCAGGACTTAGAAACCTTTGGGTGCCTAATGTTTTCTGTTGCCAGAGTGCTATATGGGCCCAGGACAGTGGATCCTTCATAGGAACCCAGGGCCTGAAGGTCTAGACATCCCCACGGAGATGGGGGAAGATTGGGCCTCTTGCTTGGCAAAGTCCTGCGGCATGGAGCAGGTAAGTGAGGGGAAAACTTGCGGAACTTGGTTCTTAGCAGGTTTTTTCTGGGGGGTCACAGGGGACATGCCTAAAGTTATGCGCTGCATCTGGCAAACTAGTCACATATCTTAATGATAGGATGGCTCTATGTGTATTTTTTCCCCATAAGAAGTGACCTCCCTTGTAGTGTTGGAAAAGCATTGAGTGGGGCCTGTGTAATATAAAGTGTATGTGTGTGTCAGAGAGCTATGCTTACCTGCAAGCCTCCAGGCGATGCTCCATCAGTCTTCCTCCTCAGAGCCTGCAAGCAGGCAGAACGCTGACCTCCTCGTGGTTCCAGCTGGAGCAGAGAGGCTCCCTTCCCCCCAACCCCCCCCCTATCGGCGCGCGCGCGTTCACGTGTTATAGGCGCAATTCGCGCCGTTCAGCTGAGGGGGGAAGGGCGGGTCAGTGGTTTAAGGAAGGGGCGGCCCTTCCTTTTTCGTTCCAAACAGCTCATTCAATACATTGGAACTGGGGAGGAAAGACCAGAGCGGCAGCACGGGGCGCCGAGGACACACAGTGGCCAGAAAGAATATTGCAGTCTTCAGAATACTGTTTTCAAGCCTAGAAATAGGCTGTTTCTTTTCCATCTCATAGTTTTTTCTTGCAATACTACTCAGGGGGACAGAATGCTTTTTCTTTCCTGGATTTGAAACAAAAAAAAAAAAAAAAAAAAGGTCATCTAGGGAAGAGGAAGCATTTTTTTGTTCCCCAAACAGGTGTTTGGGCAATTAACTTTTATAGTTCCAAGTACCAATAAGTGGCAGGTGTACCTCGGTATTGTACCATGGCATCCGGGTCAGAGGGTACAAGAGGTGGGGATTCCCCCAGAGAGTCTGAGGTCTCGGACAAAGCTATGCCGCTGCTTTCCCCAAAGGGAGCCTTGGGGCCATCGGGATCTGGGGCTGGAGCTGGCGCGGGTCAGTCCAACCCTAAGATGGTCACGGACGAGGTATTACTCACCTCTTTAAGAGAGATGGAGAAAAGAATGGGAAAAATGATAGCCACAGCTATGCGGGGCAGTAAACGGAGTGGATCTCCGTCGCCCGAGCGTGGACCCTCAGAAGAGGAGGTCCTTTCCTCAGGGGAATTGGACGACCTCTTGGACAAGGACCAAGTAGGTTCAGGGATCGAAGATCCGGATACAGAGGAGTCTGAAGCAGTCTCCCAAGGGGAGAGCTGGTGGATTCAAGCCTTAACGGACTTGGTCCATAATGCATTCAACTTGCCAGTACCAGATCTCCAGGTATCGACGGTTTCAGCTTTGGGCTCACTGAGGGCGCCTCAAAGCAATGCAGTGTTTCCGATCCACCCTCTATTAGAGGGAGTTTTGTTCCAAGATTGGAACAAGCCAGATAAAATCTTCTTACCACCTAAAAGATTCTCTGCCCTATATCCTATGGAAGAAAATTTTTCCAAGAAATGGGCTACTCCTGCAGTGGACGCAGCCATCTCATGTGTTAACAAGTCGTTAACATGCCCTGTAGAAAACATACAGGTATTCAAGGATCCAGTTGATAAACGCTTGGAAGCACTACTTAAGAACTCCTTCACTACTGCAGGGGCAGTAGTACAGCCAGCTGTGGCTGCGATTGGGGTTGCTCAAGCGTTATCGGATCAAATTAAGCAGATGCTTAAACGTATTCCTGCCCAGCAGGCAGAAGAATTTTCGGATGTCCCTAAGGCCATATGTTTTACGGTAGACGCAATTAAGGATTCTGTCCAGCAAGCGTCACGTTTATCGTTATCCCTTATCCATATGAGAAGACTCTTATGGTTAAAAAGCTGGGAGGCCGAGCCCCCATGCAAGAAGCTCCTGGTAGGGTTCCCCTTCCATGGAGGACGACTCTTCGGAGAAGACCTAGATAAATACATTCAAACCATTTCAAACGGCAAAAGTACTCTCTTGCCAACTAAGAAGAAGTTTCAGGGGCCTGCGTTTAAACGACAGTACTCCCCTGGGCAGGGGCCCTCTAATGCCAAACAGTATCGACGGCCTCCTGCGAAAGCAAACTTCGGCTTCAACAGCAAGTCTCAAGGACAGGCTGCTAGAGGCAGAAAGCAGTGGTTTCGCAAACCAGCAAAACCAGCCCCCAAGCCAACCTTATGAAGGGGCGCCCCCACCCACGAAGGTGGGGGGAAGGCTGCGACTCTTTTCAGAGGTTTGGGAAGCCAGCATTCCCGACGAGTGGGTACGGTCTTCCGTGGCCACGGGCTACAAATTAGATTTCCTAAAGTTTCCTCCTCCTCATTTCCAGGAGTCGAGGATTCCAAACGATCCGGAGAAAGGAGCCGCATTAATGTCGGCATTAAATCATCTACTTTCCCAGGAAGTAATAGTAGAGGTACCAGTCCTGGAACAGGGGCTAGGTTTCTACTCCAACCTATTCATCATCCCGAAGTCCAATGGAGATGTCAGGCCAATTTTGGACCTAAAGATGGTAAATGCATACCTAAAGATCCGCTCATTTCGGATGGAATCCGTGCGGTCAGCAGCTGCCACACTCCAAAAGGACGACTTCATGGCGTCCATAGACATAAAGGATGCCTACCTTCATGTTCCAATTTATCAGCCACATCAAAGATATCTACGCTTCATGGTGGCTTCGCGTCACTTCCAATTCGTGGCGCTTCCCTTCGGGTTGGCTACGGCCCCCCGGGTGTTCACGAAGGTCCTAGCTCCAATCCTAGCCAAACTAAGGATCCAGGGGGTCACGATCCTAGCATACCTGGACGACCTCCTAGTCATAGATCACTCGTCTCCCGGCTTGGAGCGAGCAGTGGCCCTCACGGTCCAATACCTCGAAGTTCGGCTGGGTCCTAAATCGAGAAAAGTCAGCTTTCCTGCCCACAAGGCAGTTGGAATATCTCGGCATGAGATTAGACACAGAACAACAAAGAGTGTTTCTACCTCTGAGGAAGGTCAAAGCCATCAAGGAATTAATCCTACTGGTTCTAAGCAAAAAGGAACCGACTATTCGCCTATGTATGAGATTACTAGGCAAGATGGTGGCCACATTCGAGGCGGTACCATACGCCCAGAGTCACACTCGCATCCTGCAGGCAGCCATCCTGTCAGCATGGAGCAGAAGGCCACAGGCCTTGGATATCCCGTTGCCGCTCTCATCAAGAGTCCGACAAAGTCTGTGTTGGTGGTTAGACCCTCAGAATCTACTGAAAGGGAGATCTTTCAGCCCAGTGGCTTGGAAGATAGTGACCACAGACGCCAGCCTGACAGGCTGGGGAGCAATTTTGGATGGTTGCACTCGCCAAGGTACTTGGGCAAAGCTAGAGAAGCAATTACCCATCAACATCTTGGAGCTCAGAGCTGCTCGACTAGCCCTCAGGGCTTGGACGTCAAAATTGCAGGGGTTCCCGGTGAGAATTCAATCAGACAATGCCACGGCCGTGGCATACATAAATCACCAAGGGGGAACCAGGAGTCAAGCCACTCAGAGAGAGGTGAGCTTGATTCTCCTATGGGCAGAGGCTCATGTGCCCTGCATATCGGCAATATTCATTCCCGGAGTGGACAACTTTCAGGCGGACTTCTTAAGCCGCCAGACTCTATGGCCGGGGGAATGGTCTCTGCATCCACAAATCTTTCAAGCACTCTGCCAAAGATGGGGAGTGCCGGACGTGGATATCATGGCATCGAGACTCAACAAGAAGCTAGACAAGTTCATGTCCCGCTCAAGGGATCCGATGGCCTGCGGAACCGATGCGCTGGTTTGCCCTTGGCATCAGTTCAAACTTCTTTATGCGTTTCCCCCGCTCCAGTTACTACCCCGCCTGCTGCGCAGGATCAGGGTGGAGCACATACCAGTTATCCTGGTAGCTCCAGCATGGCCCAGAAGGGCATGGTACTCACTAATCTTAAGGATGGTAGTGGGAGACCCTTGGACTCTTCCTCTACGGCCAGACCTGCTATCGCAAGGTCCGATCCTCCACCCTGCCTTACGGCATCTAAATTTGACGGCCTGGAAGCTGAATCCCTGATTCTCAGGGGTAGAGGTCTGTCTCAGAAAGTAATCTCTACCCTAATCAGAGCCAGGAAACCGGTCTCTAGGGTGATTTATCACAGGGTCTGGAAGGCCTATGTAGGCTGGTGTGAGTCCAAGCTATGGCTTCCTCGCAAATTCACCATTGATAGAGTTTTAAGTTTTCTCCAGCTAGGAGTGGATAAAGGATTGGCATTAAGCACAATCAAGGGACAGATTTCTGCTCTGTCAGTGTGGTTTCAGCGGCCGCTGGCCACCCACTCGCTGGTTAAGACCTTCCTTCAAGGGGTCTTGCGTATTAAACCTCCAGTTAAATCCCCGCTTTGCCCGTGGGATTTAAATCTTGTTCTGTCAAGTTTACAGAAACAACCGTTTGAGCCGTTGGCTGAAATTCCTTTGGTTTTACTGACAAGGAAGTTAGTATTTTTGGTCGCCATAGTTTCCGCAAGAAGAGTATCGGAACTGGCGGCCTTATCCTGTAAGGAACCATATCTTATTTTTCATAAGGACAGGGTCGTTCTCCGCCCTCATCCTTCCTTCCTACCGAAGGTTATATCCAGTTTTCATTTGAACCAGGATCTGGTATTACCATCCTTCTTCCCTAAACCTACTTCCAGAAAGGAAGGGTTGCTGCATACCTTGGATATTGTCAGGGCCATGAAGGCCTATCTTAAAGCTACAAAGAAGATCCGGAAAACAGATGTGCTGTTCATTTTACCGGATGGGCCCAAGAAGGGGCAGGCAGCTGCAAAGTCCACCATTTCTAGGTGGATTAAGCAATTAATCACTCAGGCCTACGGCTTGAAGGGGTTGCCTCCTCCAGTATCATTAAAGGCTCATTCTACTAGGGCCATGGGCGCCTCCTGGGCAGCACACCACCAGATCTCTATGGCTCAAGTTTGCAAGGCGGCAACCTGGTCTTCTGTCCACACGTTTACAAAATTCTACCAGTTGGACGTAAGAAGGAATTCTGATACAGCCTTTGGGCAGGCAGTGCTGCAGGCTGCAGTTTGAGACCCTCGGATTCCGGGGGCTCCTCTTTTTTTGAGTTAAATTTAAAATTTAAGATTATTTTTCTCAACTAAGTTGGATTTATTATGATTTGAGTATTTCTCTAAATTAAATCCTTTTGTCTTGGAGATGTTCTCCCTCCCCTCATTGTAAGCATTGCTTTGGGACATCCCATATAGTAATGAATGCCGCTCTGTGTCCCGTGATGTAACGATAAAGAAAAAGAGATTTTTAATACAGCTTACCTGTAAAATCTTTTTCTTGGAGTACATCACGGGACACAGAGCTCCCACCCCTCTTTTGGGAGGCATACTGCTTGCTACAAAACTGAGGTACTCCTCCTATGGGAGGGGGTTATATAGGGAGGGGCATTTCCTGTTTGAGATTGCCAGTGTCAACACCTGAAGGTACTCCATATAACCCATATAGTAATGAATGCCGCTCTGTGTCCCGTGATGTACTCCAAGAAAAAGATTTTACAGGTAAGCTGTATTAAAAATCTCTTTTTTCTTTGTACTCCTCACCCTTGCAACATTATACAGTTTTGAAGCCATCAGTTCCAAAAACATTTATCTTGGTTTCTTTACTCCAGAGTACAGAGTCCCAGCAGTGTTCTTATTCAGCATGGGCCCTGGCAAATTATAGGCGGGCTTTTTTGTGCATGGGTTTTAGGAGAGGCTTCCTTCATGCACTACACTCATGCATGCCATTCCCCTGCAGTCTATGCCATATTGTGTCATGGGAAACAATCACCCCAGTTTGGCTTTCTACTTCTTTAGCCAACTGCAGTGAACTTGCATGGCGATTTTCTTTAATCCTTATCAGAAGACGCTCTTGTTGAGCTACGGCCTGAACATCTCGGTGAGATGGTTGCAGTTTCAGCAGGGTTAAATTTTTGTATCGCTTTTGCTACAGTATTCGCAGAAAAAGAGTCGCCCTTGGGACTTTAAATGAGGTGGTCACAGTTTTCAGCATAAAAGCTCAGCCAATGGATTTGAACATAATAAAGAGTAATTAAAATTGATAAACGTTATACAATGCAGTATATACAAATGCACGCATCAGAAAACCCGACGCACGTTTCGCTAGATCATTGCTCGCTCATCAGGGGTGAATGCGGATGGGATGTATCTAAATAGATAAAGAGATGTGTCACAGTGGTAAATGCAAGACATGTGCAAACTGAAATATTTTGTTTCGGAATTTCGTTCGAAAAATACATTTATTTAGTTACTCCCGAAATTTGTTTTTATTTATTTCTTTTTTTGTTAAAAAAAATACATTTGTCCGAAAATCCAAATTAATTAAAGGTTGAATCTGTCATTGATGGCTTATGGTGTCTGTCGAATGTTCTAAGAAGATTTGACGGAATCTTAAAAAAAATAAATAAAAAAAATCGTACATTTCCGGTCGAATGTTCCGCCTACAAGCTATAGAAGAATTCTAATGTTGTATGACTAATAATAATATTTATTTATTATTACTAGTCAACCAACATTAGAATTCTTCTATAGCCTATGGGCAGAGCATTTCACCATAAACATCCGCTTTCTGCGATCGTATGTTTTTAGCTACTTCTTTGAATCTTCATGTCTCTCTATTTCGACTCTTCTTCAGGTCTCTATAATGTTGAATCTTTTCTCTCAATGTCAAATCTTTTCTCTTTATGTAGAATAATATTGGACTAATAGAGTTAAGGTTGGGCACATTCGACCGCAACGGAAACGAAAATAAAGCATTTGTTTATGTCGGATCTTTCGGTTTTCGTTTTCTGTGCTTTCGTTATCATTTGTTAAAACGATAACGAAAATACCAGAAATTCGGACGAAAATGAATGCACATGTCTAGTGATTGCAATAACAATGGCAGAATGGGCCAGAACACACTGGCCCAATACTTACCAATGAACGAAACCAGTGTCTCTATTGCTGAACCCCCAAATGAACGGCAGCAGCCAAAGTGTGGCACAGGAGCTGAGGGGGAGAAAACAGATACAGATACCCCCAGGGGGGACGCCTGGCGGCAGTCATGGCATGGGTGAAGGTGAATGGTCCTAATTGTCTCAGTATGCGACTTGACAGAGATCAGCTGTAAACATAAATGTATGTGTCTTAATGATTTGCCAAAATTAGTAAAATAAACGTCAAGTTATATAGTATAATAATATTTTTGTATGAGAGCATGTTTGCTCTGGCATGAGTATGTATATCAAGCCTTACTAACTAAGCAAAGTGGACAAAAGTTATTTGTATAGAAAACGAAAATCCTGAAACAAAATATTTCAGTTTGCACATGTCTAGCATTTACCACTGTGACACATCTTTTTATCTATTTAGATACATCCCATCCGCATCCACCCCTGATGAGCGAGCAATGATCTCGCGAAACGTGTGTCGGGTTTTCTGATGCATGCATTTGTATATACTGCATTGTATAACGTTTGTATCAATTTTAATTACTCTTTATTATGTGCAAATCCATTGGCTGAGCTATTATGTTGTATCATTCATGTATGTACATCTATTTTAATAAAAATGTATACTGTTATTATTTTTGTTACTCAGTGGCACACTGTGACCACCTAATTTAAAGTCCCAAGGGCGATTCTTTTTCTGCATATGCATATAGGGATGGAGGTGCATCACCGGCGACTGCAGACCTTTTATTTTTGTTTCTACATGCTACAGTATTCTGACTGATAAGTAAAGCTTTGCTGATCTTGTAGCCTTCACGTTTATTGTGTAAATAAATTATTTCCTTTTCTCAATGTGGTGCCATTGCTGACAGCATGAAATGGGAATGGGTTTTCTTAGTTAAAGCGGAGCTTATCCGCTTTCCCTCTCCCTCCGGTGCCACGTTTGGCACATTTCGGGGGGGGGGGCACAGATACCCGTTTCCCCACCACTGGGACATTAACAAAGTGCAGCATGCTTCGTGGATGCACAGTAGAGAACCGGCTGTAAAGCTACAAGGCTTCATTGCCATTTCCTTTACAGGCAATGGCAGTGACAGCACATGAGAGCCAATGGAAACATCGGCTGGGGTGCTGACCTCACTGGATTCCAGGACAGGTAAGTGTCCCAATAATAAAAGTCAGCAGCTACTGTATTTGTTTTGTGGATCTCCTTTTTAAATAACAAACATGTCATACTTACCTCTACTGTGCAGTTCGTTTTGCACAGAGTGGCACAGATCCTCTTTTCTAGGGTCCCACGGCGGCTGTCGGCTCCTCCCTGCAAGCAAACCCCTTCTGGGAAACTCTCTCCCGAGGGGTTACCTTGCGGGCGTGCTCCCGTTTCATACGCTCAGCATTCATAGCCGGCGAGTGTATGACTCGGCCCCACCCCCCGGTGGCTGTGTCACTGGATTTGATTGACAGCAGCGGGAGCCCATGGCTCCTTTAAGCTAGTGCATTGTTGGTTCACTAACCCTTTCCTTCGATTTCCCTTCTAAATTAATTTTTTCTTTGTTTTCTTTGTCTGAATTTCACACTTCCTGTTCCTCTTCAGTAAGCTGTTCTGGCTGACCAACCCCCAGCTAGAACAGCTCGTATGATGGGGGGAAGCTTACTGAGGAAAAACCAGGAAGTGAGTAATTCAGACAAAGGAAAAAAACATTTAGAAGGGAAATCGAAGGAAAAGGTTAGTGAACAAACAATGCACTAGCTCAAAGGAACCTATTTAGAAAAAAATAAAACTTTTACAACCCCTTTAAGGTGAAAAAACATGAAGCTTCACAAACCCTTTAAGTAATAACCTTTTTACAACTGTCTGCTGGACATCTGTTTAATGAATAATTAGACTCACCTGTAAAAGAGGTTCACACCACTCCAGGCAGCTATCCCATAATGACACCTTCCCTGCTGATGGAAGCACGGGTACTGGCTCTGCAATTATCTTCAAGGAAACAAAGAAATGCCGGACAGACGAACTTTGATACAAATCTTAATTTTAATCCATTAAAATCCATATGGTCACAGGAGGCACAGGAACAGAATGACTGACACGTTTCACACCACTTATAGGTGCTTACTCATAGCTTAGATTTACCTGTAGTTGAATTCTTGGTAATTAGGATTCTGTTGTTTAAAAGCTTTGCTCTTAAAGCCACACAGTTCGATTGTTGGCCAACCGAGCATCCGATTTTTGTCAAAAGGGCGTGTGCCAGGATCTTGTCTTGCATACTAACGTTACACAATTGTCGTGCCACAAACATGAACGTAGTGACGTACTATGAGGAATTTCAGCTCTTGAGTGCCACCTTTTGGGCCCCTTCTGCTAATTTCGTGCTTGGTGAGCATTGATTCCTAGCATGCATGTTTGTACTTTCGACTTTTGTGCGACGGATCTGCCATCAAATCGTTGTCTGCCAAAAATTTACTAGCATGTCATCCAACATTTGTCAAAAGGAGCGTACTAACGGTTCGATTTTAGGACAACAGTCTGTCAACAGACAATTCCCTGCCAACAATCGTATCGTGTGTACGAGGCTTTAGACTTTCATTGGGGTTTATTCATTTTTGCAACATGGTCTTGAATGAATTTGTTAGGAAAAATACTTTTTAGTGTGTGCGAAATAACATATTTTGGTTGCAATCAATGTAGTATAGTGTCCCATAGAAAATTTGTAACCTGAAAGGAAAGTAAAGGTTTTCTGATAAATCTGTTGGGGTGTACCCATTTATGCTGAGCACTGTATGTTCAGGTGGAAATAATATAGATCACATTAGTGGAGAGTCTATACGTGTCTGCCTTACATTCCCTAACATGCGTAAACAACCTCTTCAGCCAGGTTTGTCATCCTACCTACAAACCTTCCATCTGTACATAATTAACGATGGCAATCCCTACGGCAAAAATAGACTTTCACTGTATTAGCAGTCAGTAATTGAGTGCTTCGTCACAGCTCCATAGCATAAATTGTATTCCACATACTCTGCTGTTCAAATTAAGCATGCATTGATTTAACTACATACAGAACAGAAAAGATAAAATGTGACTGTCAACTGGCTAGAAAGTAGGTCAATTCCTAATTTGCTACATAAAAGATGTAGATGCTCTTAATTCCCCCTGGGTACCTGGATTTCAACTAACAAGAGCTGCTAGCTGCATTTACTAGCAGATTTCCCATTTTGTGACAGATCTGGGTGTTTCCTGTCAGTTGCAGACAGGACAATAGCACTCGTCTGGTGTATCTGGGTCTGCGGAAACATCCAAGAGCAAATAATGTGGGGCCACTATATCAGGTACACCTGCTCAATAAATACAAATAGCAAACAGGGAGTCATAGGTCTGCAACTCAATACATGACATGCAGACATTGTCAACGAGATTAGCTGCATCTCGTGAGAACATCAAAAACATTAGATGCAGTTCTGTAGCCTGAAAATGCCTTTTTAAAGACCAACTCCAGGTAAATATTAGAGGCCAACATTTGATCTAGATATGTTTTTAATAAAAACCCTTAACATGTTATTTTAAATACATCTAGTATCAGTGGTGGCCTGTCCATACGGGGCACAGGGGCGCCAACCCCCCCAATCCATGCATCCGGCCCCTAATCCACATGCAGTGTGCCAAAAGCATTGATTCCAGTGGAGTTTTTTTTTTATAGAAGCACGTTATTCAAGTCAGAGGCTTTAATTGGATTAAAAAAAAGGTTGGGCTCGGGGTGCAGAGCCCTGCGCCCTGAGTCCACCCAGTTGTGTGGCAATAGCAAATTAATATTTGCTATCGTCTTCCTGACTCTGCTCCCGGACAATCAGGAAGTGGATCCTGAGACCCGATTGTCCGAGAAAAGAAGCAATCGTAATTGCCGTAGAGGAGTAGAAGACACAGGCGAAGTCGCCGTGGAGGAGACGCTGGGTGAAGCGATGCCCGTGACCTGGTGGGGAGCTGGTGGGCTGACGATCCAGCGATGGGGGGGGTTTGTGCGACCGACCCCGTGGGACGGGGTTCCAAAAAATGGAACAACCGCCACTGTCTTGTATATGTCCTGGAATCCATATTTCTATTGGCGCTATATAAACTCTGTAGAATAATATTTGTATGAGCTACTTGTTATATCATTGTCTAATCAGCAGGCTGGGTCAGTGATCAAGTAGTGTTTCTAAAAGTGGAGCTTGCAGTAAAATTCAAGGTCCGCTTATTAGGTTTGGGTCTCCTTGCCCTGTAAAAATTACTAATGGCATATATACCTAGGTGGGGGTGACATCGCACTCCTAGTAAAATTCTGGGGACTATTGAGCATCCTAAATCTTCTGTCATGATATTTCGGGATGTTGTCATTCCCCAGGAAAACTGACTAAGATTATTGATGTCACACCCTATAGTTACATTTTAAAGTTGGATTAACCAGCTATTTTTACAAGGGGAGGGAGCCCTTACATAGTAAACAGACCTTGCATTTTACTTCAAGGTTCCCTGTTACTTCAACGGAGACAAATGAGGCAACATACACCTTTATCTTGTCTGGCAAGGTTCCCAGATCACAAAACAGAAGTAGAGTTATAAATCTTTTGGCAAGCAAGACTTAACACATGCATCTCAACTTTGTATTATTTTTTTTTTTTTTTTTATCTCATTGCAGCAGATCTCCTGCATCTATGTCAGCCACTTCCACTTCGCATCATCACTTTGGACCGAATTCAGATACTGATGATAGTGCACCATTTCTGCACAACTGCCTGTAGTCTCCACTGGGGTGCATATGGCAGGGTGACATTGAAGGAGCACTACTAAAAGTCAGTTGTCATCCTATAACAAAAAGGCCATTACTATACTATTAATAAAAGCTGCATCTTTATAAAGATTGAAAACTACTTTTGAAATCTTATAAAAGATTAAGATTAACTGGGAAAACGTTTGGAGCTAGTTAGGCGACGACAGCGCCCCGCTCCGGCCTAAGTCTATTTCGTAAAAAATTACTTCTTCCAGGGGCCCTGGAAGAAGTAATTTTTTACGAAACGGACGTAGGGCGGAGCGGCGTGCTGTCGTCACCCAACTAGCTCCAAACATTTCCCCAGTGGACGGGTGCCTGAGAGTTTGTGTACCGGCCGGCACATCAGATTCAAGGCGATTTTTAACTGCATGATTGTAAGTGCGATTTTACTTTTTAATAAATTCTTTTTACCCATTTAATACACTATGTGGAGCCGTTATTGTTTTTTTACATGATGGGCATTGATAACGGTGAAATTGCTTGTGAATGAGACCCATTAGGACCACATATGTCTGAACTGCGAGATTGGGAGTGACTTGACTACCTGCTACATGCTGTTCATGATCCCCTGTCATAAGGGATCGTGAAAATCTGGTAAGGAGCCAATACATAGTCTGGTGGAGGATTCATCATGTTTTTATGGACACGTTTTTTCAACTGATTTGAAATGTGGCACAAATACACGGGTGTCTGATATCTCATCTGCTATATACTTATGGACTTTATTGTCACAATTTCTAAATTTATTTATATCCATTTAAAACCAATAAGTTTATTTTTCATAAGTTTCTTGACTGAAATGTAATTTGGTTTCCTTTTTTTTCTTTTTGTATTTATCGCCATTATATCACTTTTCATTATTACTGAGGGGTGTTGAGATGGCTGCATAGTGCACCCTAGTGGCTCTGATACTCCAAGGTTCTGATATAGCAGTGAGCTTCATATATATCATTCACTTGCCAATGTTTTAATTTTGTGTTTGCCAAGTATGGTGTTTAGAGGTAGCGCGATTTATATTTTTCTCTAATTTTTTTCTTGTACTTATTGTTTACATGGTAATCGCAGCTCTCGGAGTGAATAGACTGTGACTACGTTGCAAGTCTTTTTCTCTCTTCTATCTTTTTTTGTTATTGTAGCGCAGTTTCTTTAAATTTTTCCAGGTGAATAGGGTATCTACAGTATACAGCAGAGATATCCTCACAAATTGTATCAATTATAAGTTTGAAGTGACTGGCGATCTCCTGGGCAGTGAGTGAGTTAGTGGGTGGAGGACGAAATAGAGAGGTGAACGTAGAGAAGAGTTGAAGGGGATGGGATGATAAGTTGCTAATGAGAGATATAAGATAGGTCTGCTTGGCAGCGAGGCAGATTTATATTGTTTGACTATGGATGTGTAGTGTGCATAGAGCAGTGAACATGACTACAACTAACATACACTGCTTGTTCTAAACAAATAGAAATGAGGGCAGTGGCGGCCTGTCCATTAGGGGCATATGGGCACTGCCCCCTATCCATGCGTCCGGCCTCCTAATCTACATGTAGGGCTCCAGACGCATGGATTCCAATGGGGGGTGTTTTTTTTAAGCATGTGATTAGAGCCAGAGGCTCTAATAAGGCCTCAAAAAAGGATGGGCTCAGGGCACAGAGCATTGCGCTCTGAGCCCACCCAGTTGTGTGAGAATAGTGAATGAACATTCGCTAATCGCACACTGATCCTCCTCCCAATCAGGAAGCGGGTCACCCGATTGGTTGAAAGAACAGGTGATTTGATTGGACGCCTAGGAGGAGGAGGGAGGAGACGCATGGCGGAAGCCACCGTGATCCAAATGAGGAGGGAAGGATGAAAGCCGCCTGTCGCTCGTAGGACACGCTGCCCGCCCGCTACCTAGATGCTAAATGGGGCAAGTGTCCGACTGTCCATTAGCAGGGGTGGGTGTATGCCGCCATCCGGCCGACCGGGGGGTGGGGTTGTTTGCCCTCCACCCCCCGAAATAAAAAAAAACGCAAGACGCCACTAAGTGAGGGGTGAGGAGGGGTTTGGGATCTCATAGAAAACATTACAAGGGGCAGAAAAAACACAGTAAGAAATGAAAAATTAATTACAGAGCCATTAAGTAGTGGGTGTGTATGGATTATTTTTTGAAGAATGAGGATATTGTTTATTGTCACTTTAAGCCCTTATGTTTACATATCTGTTTCTATACTGTAAAACAGTTCACTTTATCAGCTCTATTTTGTCTTAGCCTAAACTATAAAGGTTAATTAAAATGAACTGTAATCACATACAATAAAACGAACATGAGCATGAGCATGCACAAATGATTTTCAATTTCTGGTTTCTAGGAAGTGCACCTGTGACTCAAGAAACCCCAGCGCTGTAGTTGTTGTGGACACTGCGGGAAATCACTGAAGTCTGCAGCACGCTCTCATTTGTTACTGTGCTCCGGGAGACCATTCTCCTCAGAGAGATCATTAGAGTGCAGTCAGATGTGGCTTATAAAGAGAAAGAAGAAAATGATTGCCTGCAAAGAATAGTTTGGAGATGTAAGCAGAGTGAGATCTCACACTGTGATAGCACTTGTCCAGGCTGAAGGGAAACGGATTCATTTTGGCGTCTACGTGAAAGTATGGAAACTGAAAACCTTACTTTTTTTCTCTGCCTGTGTCACATTCCATTATTCAAAACACATGGATGTGGATTATGATAAGTTGAAACAGCATTTATAAGTAAAATGTATGAACTACAGAATCTGTATTTATTTTAATATATATGGTAGGTGGATAGTGCAGCAAGGGTGCACACAGGTACACCATATTACCAAAAGTGTGAATTATTTGTTAGCCTCTTAGTACAGAGCATATAAAGTTAATAGTACCATCATCCTGAAGATCAATTTGAATAGAGATAGGGCTTAAGAGACCCCAAACCCAAAAGACCAAAAGCTTAAAAAAGAGGGGGGCAGTAGGACTATAGCGGTACAGGGTAAGCAGGTAAGCTCAAAAGAGAAATTTATAATAAAAGGTATACATTTATTGACATAATATTAAAAGGATATAAAAAACAAACAAACAATGAATCACAATACAGACAGCGCGACCAGCCGTACAAATCACCAATGTTAGATTATCCCTTGGTGGGAAGATCCCGGTGGAGGTAGGGGTCACGTGAGGGGGATCTCAACTAGTTTCGCTTTGTCAGGGGAGTTCTAAAAACAGAGATCCCATCAGCTCAGGCGCCAGAGCCACTATATGGAGGGATCTCCTGTGGCAACCAAGGGGGACGGATGTGGAAATGGACCTGTTCAACTGTATGGGATACAGTACAGGGATAGGAGGACCCCAAGACCAGGGATCCAATAAACACTGATATGCAGAACGTGGTTGGTGGGTAATACAATTGTAATAGTAATGTAAATGAAGTCAGTGCGTGAAGACCAAAAAAAGCATCACAATCAAAAACTGCTTAATATAGCAACAGGTGTCCTGGGGCCCAGCGTCCATCAACATGCCCTCTCTAATAAAATATTACCAAAAGTAGTGGGTATCACACCTATGCAGTTTTAGTGCATTTTTCAGATTTGCCCTAGCCCATTTAACATGGTTTCCTATGGAACACGTTCTTTAGTGCAAATCTGCAAAAAGCACTAAAAATGCATAGGTGTGAATCCAGCCTTACACGCACATGAACTTTAATGGCTTCAATGGTGGTTCAATAAACACAGTTTTAGACGTCATTGATATGTGGCCTGTTTTGTTCAAGTTGAAGAGTGATGCTTCAGCTCCCGGCAGGCTCCACAGTCCTATAGAGGGTACAGGCACCTTGATAGCAATGAGACAGGCAAAGATCGTCCAGTGAGCCTGTGTTTAAAGTTAGTGTCTGGTCACAAAAAAAAAATTGGGCTTTCCAAGTCCCCCTCCCACCATATAGACTTTTTTTTTAACTTACCTTTTACTACAAATCAATAAATCACCTTCTTTGTCTCTAATAGATCATCATAGACGCTGCCAAGGTACTTATTCCACCGAAGCTAAAAGGTATATATTAATTGGTTTGTGAAAAAGTGAATGCGTTTACAAACGATGGTATATATACTGGAATGTACGCAGCTATAGATGCTATACTGTAATGGCAGTGATCAGCGACTTATAGTGTGACTGTGATAGGGGGGCAGACAATCTGGCACTAACCGACTATCTGGGAGGGTCACTCGCTGAAATCGCTAGTAATAGAGGGACCAGTGATAATACTTTACACTGGGAATATTAAGTGTGTATATATTAAAAAATTGTGCAAGTAGGCAAACAGTAAGTATAACACATTGAATGTGCAAAATAAAATAAACTGCTGGGTGCAAACAGCAATAAATGAATTTAAATACAATTCATAAATTGAAATCACTAAAAAGTGAAATGGCATTGTGAATAAATAACCCATGAGGGAAAAACAAAACAGTCCAAACAGGTGAAATGAAAACACAAGTGTTTAGGTAGAAATCAATGTTCAAATTAAAGATCTTTTCGACCTCTGAAGGATAGGCCACCATGCAGTCAGAAATCACCATAGATTGTGAAAAAAATTGGATACTCTTACCAGACTCAGTAGACCCAATGCCAGCAGCACGGAGTCAAACAGGCATGGAACTGGGAACGTGGTCACTTTCAGGAGATGACATGTGAGGTCAGCTTCCGTTCAACCTTGTCATCAGACCTAATCATGGAGGCCGCCATTCATAAAAGAAAAAGGCCGCCACATAGTGTAAAACCATCAATTGTGGGTTTTATTGTAAAAGGTAGAACACTTACATCAATGATGATATAAACAGTAGAGATAAGGTATGTGATCACAAATGCATCCAAGAAGCGCAGTAACGTGGAGCTAGTTCAGTCTACACGACCGGTTTCGTTCAATAGAACATCATCTGAAGCATGTGTTATACTTACTGTTTGCATACTTGCACAATTTTTTAATATATACACAATATGGATTAGCGCTTAATATTCCCATTATTCACTCAATTTGTCCGATTGTAGTGTTTGTAGCTTTTCCTAAATCTGTTGAGTAGCGCAGTGCACATTTTGATATTTAGTAATACTGTACACGGACACTGTACTATTGACTCTGGCTGTGAAGGGGATAACTGTGTGCCGTTTTTACTTGCTGGACTGGCTGTTTTCTCCCTCTTTTCTTGTAAACACAAAGCTCTGTGTGTGATTGGACACATCCGATCAGCAGGTTTCAGACAAAATCACTGGCTGAAATCTGCTGTCAAACTTGTTTGCAATCACAGCATGGGTCAGCGGGAGCGTGTGCGCGCACGCCCCAAATGCAGAAGGCAGGCGGGTTTGATCACAGGTTGAAGGAAAGAAATTTGCTTGACTGACTGGGTTAATGGGGGAATCCCTCCTGCTGTGCTATTGTATTCTGCCGCTGGCAGTGATCGCACTAGAAATAAACCCAACATGCTGGTTGCACTGAAGTCGATCGATGGACCGAGTCATGTGAAAGAGGATTGTACAGTATGGACCAGAGATTCCTCAATGATAGTAAATGGAAGGAACAAGTGTAATAATTCCAGGAGGGAGACCTTGGCTGGAGGCCAGAGAGCACCGAGGAGAGTGAAAATATTGGATATGCTTGCTAGCTAGATATATTTTAGCTTGCCTATTTAGGATTGCTTGCTTGACTTTAGTCCTTTAGGTATGTCAACCTTTTTTGTACCAGGGACAAGTTTCATGGCAGCCAGTTTTCCCAGGGACCGGGGGGATGGGATATACAGCCACCTTTCACACCACAACCCCCATTTTCAGCACAGTTCCCCCTTTAAAGCAGTACCACAGTGTCCCCAGTTCCCCTTCACATCACAGCCCCCCTTTTATATTACAGTGTAGCCCACTTTACATCGCAGTGCCCCTTTACATTCATGTAATGGGGACTGCTCTGTAAAGAGGGCACTGTATTGTAAAGGCGGCACTGTGATATAAATGGGACGGCACTGTAATGATTACAGTGCCCCTTTACAGTGCAATCACCTTCATATTACAGTGCTCCTAGCAATCATAGACTTTGACAGCTGCAGTGTACTTCAATCTGGCATAAACTTTGACAGGCTTCAGGCAGCAAAGCTGTATGGTGCACCTGTGCCTCCCAGGTGCACTACAACGCCAGGATTGGATGCACACAGGCTAAATTCATATAGGTAGATTCAGTAAGAGTTAGGCCGGCTTATCAGTAGATAAGGCGGCCTAACTCAGAATCTACGCCGACTTATGTTTAAGCGTATGCTCAAACAAAGATACGCTTAAACATATCTAAGATAAGACGGCTTGCGCCGTCCTATCTTAGGTTGCAATTTTTCGGATGGCCGCTAGGTGGCGCTTCCATTGCGGTCGGCGTAGAATATGTAAATTAGTTGATACGCCGATTCACGAATGTACGCCGGCCGCCGCAGTAGATTTACGCCGTTTCCGTAAGGCATTATCAGGCCTAAAGTTATTCCATCTATTAGGTGGAATAACAATGTTAAAGTATGGCCGCCGTTCCCGCCGCAAAATTCAAATTTTTTACGTCGTTTGCGTAAGTCGTCCGCGAATCGGGATTTACGTAGTTTACGTCCACGTCGAAATCAATAGGCCCGCGCAGTGTACTTAGCCGCAATGCACACTGGGAAATGTAGGCGCCCGGCGCATGCGCAGTAACGAAAAAACGTAAAAAAACGTGGGGTCAAGCCTCATTAACATAAAACACGCCCCCCTTCCACACATTTGAATTAGGCGCCCTTACGCCCGCCCGCTTTAGGCTACGCCGCCGTATATTAGCAGGCAAGTACATTGAGAATCATGTACTTTCCTAGCTAACTTACGGCGGCGTAGCCTAAACACGCTAAGCTACGCCGCCGCAAGTTTGCACCATTGTACCTGAATCTACCTATTAGTGCGCAATGGAAAGCGCTCTGTTTTGTGAACTATGGATTGTAATACAAGTTGTTGTTTTTTCGTTGTATCGTAGTGGTGTAAATTGCACTGTATAGTGTCTTATGTAGTGTGCATTTTGATTGTTTGCTTTGAGTTAACATTTGCATGCCAGCTATTTTCATTAGGTAAATAGAGGTTTGAGTTTTTTTTGTGATTTTAAATTATGTTACTAACCTAATGTATCACATAGAAAGCAAAACCACAGTGACATACAGAAAACGGACACACTTCAGATGTACTTTTACATTTTAAATTCATGCCATCATTGCTGAGTAATGAGTATAGGAGATCATTTAATTGTATTTAAACCTCTGACGTGTTTGCCGATTACCACATGGTGTCAGAACACCGAACACTGCTCTGTGCCTGGACATGCATGGCTGTCACAAGCGTGGATTTTGCACAGTAACAGTAATCCTGTCACAGACTTGCATGAATGTATTTTTATCTAATTTGTTAACAAGAGATCGTTGTACAAACTTCTTCTGGTCTGTGAAGGAAGGAGCTATTAAACATCAGGAAATCTCAAGGGAAAACCACTGCATAGAAAATCAAGACCAGCCAATTGCTTTATTCCTGAAAACACTCAGTCAGGAGTTGTTGTTGTGAAGGGACTACTAACATGCAAATATTCTCGAACTTGCCTGTAAATGATCCGATTAGGTGTATATGTGTCTGTAGAAGCCTTGGAAAGTGCAGTGGACAGTTCAACTCTCTGTAGGACACAAAGTTCCTTATAAAATATAAAAATATACAGGTATAAATATATTTTAAGCCAGTAGACTCCAGATTTAAAAAATCAGGCCCTGTCCATCACTGATGGGCTACCTTACTAGCCAGTTGGAATGTAATTTGCACTTTCTATGCCCTGCTGGGCCTATTGCTGGACCATTCTGATCCAGAAAGCTCTGGCACTTCTTGGGAGCTGGTCTGTCAATTACTGATTTCCACACAATCCTATTGGCCAGTGAGGTGGCCCGTCATAGTGAGGGACAGGGTCTGATTTTCATCACAGGAGTCTAGAGGCACACAAACTTTGGTGCCCTAAGTACAACCTTAAACCTATTTTACCCAAGACATTTTCTAATTTTCCTGGTCCTAACATGGCTTACATAAAGTGTAAATGATCTTACAGTGCCTTGAAAAAGTATTCATACCCCTTCCACATTGTCATGTTGCAACAAAAAACATTCTGCAATCGGGACTTCTTATGGCTTTCTTACAACAGCAGCTTTCTTCTCGCCACTCTTCCATAAAGGCCAGATTTGTCAAGTGTCCTGTGGACAGATTCTCCCACCTGAGCTGTGGATCCCTGCAGCTCCTCCATGGTAACTTCTGCCCGGTATATCAGTTTAGGTAGACGGCCATGTCTTGATAGGTTTGCACATGAGCCATACTCTTTCCATTTTCGGATGATGGATTGAACAGTGCTCCATGAGATGTTCAAAGCTTGGAATATGTTTTTTTTTTTTTAAACAAACCCTGCTTTAAACTTCTCCACAACTTCATCCCTGACCTGTCTGGTGTGTTCCTTGGCCTTCATGATGCAGTTTGTTCACCAAGGCATTCTAACAAATCTATGAGGGCTTCACAGAACAGCTGTATTTATACTGAGATTAAATTACACAGGTGGACTAGATTTACTAATTAGGTGACTTCTAAAGGAAATTGGTTCCACTAGATTTTAGTTAGGGGCATCAGAGAAAAGGGGGCTGAATACAAATACACGCCACACTTTTCAGATATTTATTTGGAAAAACATTTTTCCATTTTCTCTCCACTTCACACTTATGTGCCACTTTGTGTTGGTCTATCACATCAATAAAATACATTTACGTTTTTGGTTGTAACATGACAAAATGTGTCAAATTTCAAGAAGAGGTATAAATATATTTTCAAGGCTTTGAATATGAATTATGAAAACATAAAATGTTCCCAATAATTATACCAAGAAAAGCAACCCTTTGCCTCTGCTTCCTATACAGCTTCTGCCTACTGTGCCCAAAAATAAATCTAGCATTGATGATAGCAATGTGTGCATGTGTGAGCGATCAGGCAAGTTTTTAAACAACCCATAAATGTTGGTGCTTTGCCTGCTTAGAATGGCCCATCTCAAAGGGTAAACTGCTGCCCTTGTGTGTAGGAATCTGTAGGGGACTGTATGCTTTACCTGTTAGCAGCTATATTTATTTGTTTAGGTGACACAGTCAAAAATTTACTAACCACAAATGACAAACAAGGGGTGGGAGATGTGACCCTCGAACACCTTCAAGAAATGGAATTTCCAGTACATACAAAAATGTTGTTTTCTTTCTCGGTCATTGAGGGACAAAGGATTCAGAGTCTATTGGGACATCCAAAAGCAGGCGGTCAACAGCAAAAAAACACTAACTGACTCACACAATAAGGTGCCCATTTTACAAAATTGGGGAACACCTCATTGACAACACCTACTTTTAACTACACAGATCAAACACTATGTAAACATTAAAAATACAATACCCTTGGGCCCTTTTCACACATGTGGACGGTTCATTTCATCAGTTCAGTCACTTTTACATCAGTTTGTCCTCATTTTTTTACATCTGCCAGCTACAATGCTTAACCACTTGAGCCTGGAGCCATGCTTTCAAGCAAAAATGGACCATTTGTCTGTTTACATCCATTTTTCATCCGATCCACTTTTTTTTTTAAATGGAAGAAAAATAGGGCTTTGTTCCGTTCCAAAAAACAGAAGTTAATAGAAGCGAATGTAAATGGATGATCATCCGTTTACATGCGTTTGTCCATAGAGATGCTTTGATGCCTGTTTTTTTTATCCATCAACGGATGGATGAAAAACAGACAAATGCTCTGCATGTTTGAAGGGGCCTTAAAGTGTAAGTAACCCCCCCCTGTCGTTTTTAGCCAAGGAAGCTGCCATCTTTGCCTCTGTTTAATCTACAACTGCCATAATGCTGCACATGTGATCAGTTATCACATCAGCCATTGGATGGTTTGACAGTTTGGTTGAGAGCACAACCAATGGGAGGGTTACATTTCCGGCCCATGCTATGGATGGGTTTACTTCCAGTAAACAGTGTGACAAAATGCGAGAATGACTAAGATTGTGAAAGACCTGGGGCACCCTGGGATAGATACCAGAAATATGGTTGGTAAATGGTGGGGACAGCAAGACTGCACCTAGCAGTGGGAGTCACTTGACAATACAGAGAGAAAAAAAAAAGGAGTTTAGTTATTATACATGGGAGACAAATGGGTAATCATGACATTATGCACCAATAATAGAGACAGTAGTGACAACAAAGATTACATATTGTAAAGATCCTGATGCATTAGTACATTAGACTACAGTTTAGTGTGATAACGTAATGGGAACCTTATCTGCTTGTTGCTACTTTTCTAAGTGGCCACACTTACTGGGAGAAGGCAGGGGGCCTTATAGTAGAAAAGCACTGTCCAGCCACAAGACAGAGGCCCTGAACAATGCTGTTCATTTGCATATCATCACATTTACCTGGTCTGAATGCACAGTGCTCATTTTCATTGCTGCTCATATGTGTTGATCTCTCTGTCCGGAGCAAGATGGCATCTCCTCTTCACTGCTGCTTGAAAGTTTGCACAAGCCAGTGTATCATGTGATATCCAAGGATTCCTAGTGGGCCGTCATGAAACCTGGACACCATTGGGAAACTATAGCACAGCTCTCTTCCCCTTACCCCTTTACCTCCAGGCAGCCAATGAAAGTTGATCTGTGTAACTGTAGAGAAGTTCCCAGGTGGGTTACCACGCAGCTCCGAGGCTGGGGACATTTTTTAATCAAGGACATTTTATATATGGGGACAGCCTCTTGAACCTTATGCCTGAAGCTGGCACCAGATAAGTCCTGAACATCAAGCTGGTGAAATTTGGAGACCATGTAAACAGACCTGGTGGTTGCCTTGCAAATCTGGGAAACAGTAGTCTGATGCTAAAAAGCCCGGGAAGCACTCACTGTTCTAGTGGTATGCGCTTTGACAGTAAAGGGCAGACTCCGATCCTTAAGACCATAAGCTTGTATGAAGACCTGTCTACTCCCCTGGGAAAAAATGGAGCAAGAAGCTGGTTCTCCTATATAGGGACCAATAAAAATGACAAAGAGGGCCAGTCTCTCTAATTGAAGTGATTGCGAGGAGTAGACACTCACAGCACAAACTACATCAAGACAATGAAGGGATACCTCCTTCTCAGTGGCGGCTGGTGCTCCATTTTTTTGGGGGGGGCGCAAACAATACCACAACCAACCCCCCCCCCCCCGATCACTCGCCCGCAATAGGGCCTACAGACAGACAGGTATCTATAGATAGATAGATAGATGGATATAGATAGATAAAGACATGTAGATAGAAAAATAGATAACCAGAAATGCAGATAGATAGATAGATAAATAGATATGTAGATAGATAGATAGATAGATAGATAGATAGATAGATAGATAGATAGATAGATAGATAGATAAACTAGAGAGACATACATGTAGATAGATAGATAGATAGATAGATAGATAGATAGATAGATAGATAAGAGAGACACACATGTAGATAGATAGATAGATAGATAGATAGATAGATAGAGAGACACACATGTAGATAGATAGATAGATAGATAGATAGATAGAGAGACACACATGTAGATAGATAGATAGATAGATAGATAACTAGAGAGACATACATGTAGATAGATAGATAGATAGATAGACATACATGTAGATAGATAGATAGATAGATAGATAACTAGAGAGACATACATGTAGGTAGATAGATAGATAGATAGATAGATAGATAGATAGATAGATAGATAGATAGATAGATGAGAGAAAGAGGGAGATGTATCACTGTCCTTCACCAGGGATTTAGTAATGAATAAGAGAAGCATTAGATCAGTCCCCCATGGCCCCCCCTTCTCTCCCCTCTCCTGCCTGACACATGTCTCTGACACAGCAGCACACTGTCGGGTGAATGGCTCTGGCTGAAGGCTGATTTTAGGGCAGAGTTGATTCCCGGGACACAGAAGCAGATGTCCCTCCACCTGCAGTCCGATCATCACAGATCACAGTACAAGGTGCTGCTGTATGACACTGACAGGATAACACACACTCTGCTCTGCTCAGATCAGATCACAGTACCTCCACCATCCCGCATACCAACCCCCACACTCTCCACTGCACATGATCCTCACCCTTTCCTCTTTCTATGACCCCTCTGGTTGCATGTCACCATTTAATTTATCACTGCACTGATTCCTTCACTAGTACCCTTCTGTATTCAACAAACAGGGACACTTTTGCTAATTACTGAGCCTGCTTCTGTACCTTGTAGAACGGCTGGCTCACGGGGATTTCTTGCTCACGGGGATGTGTGGCTGACGGGGATGCGTCCCTCTGAGATGCATAGTGCCGACGTCACTTCCTGATGTCGGCACTATGCACAGCAATATACTGGGTACAGTGCACGCGCCCGGCCACAATATAGTTCAATTCGCCGGAAGCAAGTGGCGCGATCGGCTCCGCCACAAATGCATTTTTTTTCTGCCAATGTAGCGCCTCGTCTGCAATCTTGTGATTGCACAGACGTGGCGCTACTCGTACTGAACTGCACCCGGCGCCCGACACAGTGCACATAAGGACCTTTTTTTGCATTTTTTTTTTAAAGGGACATGTTAAAAAAAAAAAAAAAAAAAAAAAAAATTTTTTTTTAATTATTATAATTTTTTAACTGACTTGGGGAGGGGGGGGCGGCGCCCGGGCGCCCCCTATGGACGGGCCGCCACTGCTCCTTCTGATGTACTGGAACAGAACCGAAACAGACAAAGGGATGGAAGTACAATGTCCTGGTAATGCAAAGGGACAAGAATACTTTAGGGAGGAAGGAGGTGCAAGGCCAGTGTGGCAATGCCAGGCCCTGTCACTGTTAAAGTGTAAGAGAAAGTGACATAGGGTTTGCACATATGCAGAGTACAGGGCATCTGAATGTCATTTCTGAGCGAGGAAATGGAGTTTCTGATCTTTCTCCTTTGTTTGGAATTCCTGAATCAGGGGCTGGAGCTTGCAGACTCTGAAGTGTTTTGAGAGGGAAGAAGTCTCCAACCCAGTGTCCAGGTTTTGCCAGTAACCAGCAGGCAGGTGGATGCAGGAGTAATCAGGTGTTCACAGCCGTTATAAACTAGGACCCGCTCATAGTTCAGGGCTGGATCCGAATGACAGGAGGTCTCTGCATAAAGGTCAGGAGGACCCCAAGCCTTCCCCAGGAGTCAAGGAGGCTGCACAGGGCAGCCAGAGTGTGTATGTCAGCATAGTGCAGGAGCAGATGGTGAAAGAGCAGCAAGGAGCTGAAAGAGAGCCAAGGTATAGAGTATGTACAGGAACACCGAGGTGCTGTGTTTGATGGTCTGAAGACCAAGGCAACAGGCCTGAGCATTGGCACTGCTTGACAGAGCCACAAGGCTGAATGTCATTTATGTTCATGTTGATAGTGGAAACCACTGTGTGGGAAACGGACTCTCTGTATGAACGTTTGCTGCTAATGTTTAGACACAGCTTTTTACACACTGGTGAACATTTGCCCATCTTTACTTCTGAAACACTCTGACTCTCTATGATGCCTTTTTATACCCAATCATGTTACAGACGTGTGGTCAATTAACTAATTTGTTGCAAAATGTTCTTCTAGCTCTTCCTTGTTAGTACCACTTTGCCAGCTTTTTGTTGCCCTGTCACAACTTTGAGATGTGTTGCTGTTTGCACTTTTAATAAGAAATAGTAGCGAGAATGTCTTTCTTTCAATCAAACAATGTAACTTTAGGCTGAATGACAGAAAGAAGAGCACTGAGCATGGGTGACAGAGTGACATTCCACCTAAAGGATTACTCAGCATTAACCTTTTCTACTGTAAACTTATATTAAAAATAGAGATAATAATTGTGCTCAACAGTCCTATTCACAAGGTAGCTCCTGTTGCTTGGCCCAAACTGCTTACCCACAAAGTGAGCCTTCGGAGACTGGATCACCCAGAGACTGCCATGGATATAGGCCTGGAAAGCGCTCTACTGCTAACACACTACATCTCTCTCCATGGGATCCACAGTACCCAAGTACATACAGACACCTTTGGACAAATGTATTGGGGATTAGATTAAATAATTTCAACATAGAGGTTTAATACCTGATGCATGTCTTTATTTTTTTCATGGGAATGGCGTTTGTTTTTGCTCTTTCCCCCATTAACATCTAGGGTCCGCATGACTCTTTGAGGGTTACTTGTTGGGTATTCTGGTCCGCTTTGGCGCTCATTGGTCTGGAGGGAGCGTCTGTTTTTTTAATAGTTCTGGTCATGTTCATTCATTATTTATTTGGCTTATGATATCCAGCCACATCCCCTTGAAGAGCTAGACTCTTTTGATCAAAGCACGTTGGGGCTTTCAGCTGGATATTGTATGAGAATTCATTTTGAACCCATGAAGATGATGTAGAAAATGCTCCCGGAGAAGATCTAGACACTGTCAGCTGGTTATTGTATGATAATTTGTTCTGAACCCATGATCAACCATATTTTATAAGGATTGAGGTGTATTGTGTGGTGAATATATCATACTGGAACCACATATTTTAGGATATCCCATGTTAATTACTTTTAACCATGTACAAATAAAATTGTATTATTTTAGAGATGTTCAATGTTTGGTTGCTGCCAAGGGGTTTTGGTAGTGTGCTTTGTTACCCAACACAGTACATTCACAGTTCCGGAGAGCACCAAGTCGTCACATTCCAGATTAGGCCTGCAATCATCTACTCCACTGGGGTCCAGGTAAAGCCTCCAAAGCAATAATAATAATAATAATCTTGACCCAGGAAAAAAAAAAGGCTGGCAAAAAAAAGTAAAATGTTTCTCAGTAAATAAAAGGCATCCAAACTCCTAGGACACTAGCAAAAAACTCAGGCATGCTGGGAGATGAATGAGGTTATACCGTGCCGATTACTAATTTTTGATTTGTAAGTGTCCGTATAACCAACAGTCTCTAGATGCAGTTTTCTTCAATGAATGACAAAGAAAAGTAACAAGTTATTTAAGGAATTATATTTTTATTTTTCAAGCCACCACTGCCTGGCGATTTGTGTAAAAAAAAAGAACTACTACATAAATGTAGTTACATAGTTAAATGATTAAGTGTTTGGTAAAATATCAAATATTGCGAATATGGGAAAAAACATGCAACAATCCATTGAACAACATAGCTTGTAAGTTTATTTTTATAGTTGGTCAGCATTAAATGTGATACAGTCTCATTGTCTCTGCTTCCAAAGCTGGCAAGTGACCTCTAACACTCAAAGCTAAGAGCATCTCCTGAGCAGTCTTGCATAATACCAGCACATACGACAGATGCCCTCAGCTGGAACCAGCAGTGTTCATTTATGAGAAATATAATATTACGAGCACTCATTTTCAGAGTTTAGTTTGCACATTTGTTGCATAATGTTTAAGTTAAGCATCTGCAGAGGAAAAGAGCTGAACAATATCCTTAACCTCTTTCTACTTAAAAAGCAAATGTGCTGGCAAATTATTTTGATTCAAATCCTGTTCATACTACCAAGGTGGAAAACAGCAGGTAACAGAATTAACCCATGGTTTCCAATGGTGCTGGTGTGTTAAAAGGCATTTATCAGAACCCTTTTTATTAAATGGGACACAAAGAAGCAGTTTGTTATAAAAATTACTGAATGACAACTTTTTTTTTTAAAGGGCCTTTTCACACTGAATCGCTGCAGCACAGTGTAACTACGGTTTTTGTGTGGGTTACCCATAGTTTCCCATATACTTCTATTAGGTCTTATGTTTTTCACGCGTTTTCTGAAGAGTTTTGATGCACGTTTAGAAATAGTGCTAAAATTGTGCGTCATAATAATAGAAGTCTATAAGAAACTGGGAGTAACCTGCACAAAAAACACAGGTACACTGCGCTACGCAGCGGCCAAACCACAGCAATGTCAAAGTGGATTAAATGTGCTTCAGAAAAATTTAACTTTGCACAACACCAATGACAGCAAAGATTCTTATTTTTGATGTGCTATCCCATGCTAAATCGCACACACAGAAGCAAGTATGGTTGGATATGTGGGGTATCATTTGACTTAAGGTTTGGAGTTTTAAAGATTGTTGGATATCCACATAAACATTCACACAGAGCATGCATGTTGTTGTGTATGGAAAAAGCAGGAGGGGAAATACCTTCAGAACAAGCTTTATTTTGGAGCAAAACAACATTCAAATGACTATATGTACTTTTGGACCTAACCATAACCCAGCTTCATTTGAACACAATTCCTGAAATCGAAAATGATTGGCAATGACTCAATATCAAACAGTCAGAATGTCAAAACAGGATGTACAACTGCTCCATTTTTTCAGTGTTCTTATTGCTACAACTGCATCATTTACATTTAGCCATACAGTATGTGTCTACGGACAAATGTCCTTCTGCCCATGGGCCAAGTGGAGGAACCAACCTCAAAAGTAGTCAACTTTTTGGGGTAGAATAAGGAAGGCTTAGAGCCCATATCAGGTTTTTCATTGTCATCTGTGTCAAAATTGGGGAAACCACCGCTCTTTACTTGTAGTTGAATTACCAGGTCAGGAAATACGGAAAATAACATCCTCCAACTTCCTCTTTTGTCACCAAAAAAAGAAATGGTGGGAAACCTCCCCAATGGGCGCCGATACTCAATGCCCTACCCATTGTATCCAAGACTGAAATAAAATGCCTAGAATTCTATTTAAAGGTGCTTGGAGACATCACATGCAAATCTCCCCAGTCTTCCAAACTCTTAGGAATCGGCAGAATTTGGGATGTCTATGGCACCTGCAGACAATTTGTACAAAGAAAGCAAGGAAAAATGTCAATAGATTGATAAGGTCAGGGGTGTCTGCAGACTACATAAACATTCATACTCTTACACAATATGTGGAGAGATATAACGCAGAAGTGTATGTGACCAACACACTGAAGGGAGATGACTTGGGGGGGGGGGGGGGTGGAGGTGGTGGAGTGATTCCAAAACACTGTAGTGCAGCACCTCTCAAGAGACTGAAGATTCTCTAAAGTAAGGAATAAGAATAGCAGAGGGAGTATCTGAGTATAGCAGTAGAAATTTTCTTTTGCATGAGAATTGGCAACTTACAAGAAAATGTAGCGATATCAGGCATATACATGTAGAAACGTCATTCGATATCAGCTTCCGAGGATGGACCTTTGCACAACAGGATGAGCTTCCTTGGGAGAGATTGTAGCACCCTTGACTGTAATCCAAAGGCAACACCACCAGGGAGAAGCAGACTAAGTGTAGCAATAGGTGAATAAAAAGAAAGCTATGTAAATAGTAACTCACAGAAGTAAAGGGTTAAGAGCCTTATAACATGTGGGTCTTCTGCCTCACATGGGTCCGATCGTCCATAAATCATCTAGATGTAGGCGAGCTGAGCAGGTTCCAGCTCTCACTGGAGCCTATAGATGGGAGACCACAAGATGGCGGAGGATAGAGAGCACATGCTGTAAAGGCTCTTAACCTTTTATTTCTGTGGAGTAGGTAGTTACATAGCATTTTATTCACCTATTGGTACACTTAGTTTGCTACCCCCTGGTGGTGTCTCCTTCACATTACAGCCACAACTGCTGCAATCCCCCTGAAGGAAGCTCATCCTGTTCTGTGAAGGTCCATCCCCAGAAGTTGACCCTGAATGACGTTTCTACACGTATATGCCTGATATCACTACATTGTCTTATAAGTTGACAATTGTTGTGTGAATAAATTTGTTTTTATACAGCTACACTCATATGCACCTCTATACTAACTCTTACAACATCAGCATTCATATCTATGTACGGAGAACAAACGGACAAGCTTTGTTATGCCTACAACAAGTTTTAGTCAGTCAAGCATAATTGCACATACATAATAAAAGAGCAATGTTAAATAAAACAATATTCAAATTAACAGATTGCTATACATTTTATAGTCAAAAATCATTTTAAAACATTCTAAAAATATAATATAAAGTGAGCATGTCGGAAATTGCTCCCAGATAAAATCTATTTGCTTTACTTTAGGTTTTGGCTATTGTTATTTGAACAGCAACATTTTATTTTCAAAGCGGGTATGATAAATGAAATGCCTTTATGAAACCTGTAATGGTCTTGTTCAGCTATTTACTTAGGCAGTAAGTTACCTATTGACCAATTTCACATATACATTTAAGATACCTAAATAATTGTTACATGCTTATATACATGAGCTGTATTACAGTACACATATTCTGTGCAATCAAAAGGTAGGAAATTGTCATCTCAAATGTTGCTATGCTACACCCCCCATCATAGCATTCAAGGTGACACAGAGTGAAAAGTTGTAGGTTGCAATGAGTAAATTCATCACAACTTTGTAAGACATACCAAATAATAAACATATGGGATGTACCGTGGATGCAAAGAAGAAATAGCCCTTCCTGTAGCAAATGTAAACATTTTCTATATAATAACAGATTAGCTGACTTATATAGTAAGCCATGATTACAGCCAAATAGTTTAAGAAAAAATAAAATAAAACACGAAATTTCCTGCAGAAAAGCAGGTATTGTGCAATTTTATACTAACCCATACAACACAGTAAAAGTCATTGTTCTCAGAGCAGCAAGCATGGTTTTCCTTAATAGCCCCTGTACAGTCATCTATACATATATATAAAAACGAAAATATAAATATATTTATCTTATAGCACTAGAGAAGCCTGGAGTTTGGAAGCTGCAGCATAGCATTAGGAGTTTATGAAATGATTAAATAGAAAAAAAAAAAAAAAAACTTTTGGTTTTTCAGTCTTAAATAAAAAGACATTCATAGGTCAAGCAATCTTCATAGTACACGGACTGCATACCGCAGAAGCACAAATGGAGATGAGGCACATTGTTCAATAGTTTTTCCTGTATACATACACAAATTATTCAAACATACATGCAGACGGACATGTTTAGCACAAGACAGTCTCTATTTGTATATCGCATTCTTCATAGAGCTGTAAACGTTTTACAAAGACCTTTTGTTAGTGGAGGTTACACACCGCAAGCTTTGGTTCATGATGGTCATGAGAGTACATATCTGTGCAACACAGAAAAGCAAGTTCAAGCAGCAGGCAGGTTTGATCTGGGCATGCAACAACTCATGATGCTCCATCGTCCTCCTCCACATCAGCTAGCTCCGGGTCCTTCAGAACCTCCCCACTGGTTTGCTTTCTACATGAAAAAAAAAATAAGAGGATATGCATTACAAGTTGAACTGTGTCATCAATGAAAGTAAAAACATTGCAATTAATTTAGACCTGTTTCTTGTGCTTTAACCTTCTCTTTCATTATGCTGTAAATAGAAATTAACTCAACGGGATTCGACCTAGAACTGGTGCACGGACCTCATGTGGATACCTGCAAACGTTAAGAAGTTTCTGGTGACCATTCTGGTTCCCCTATACCTCATTATGCATAAAATATTACCCCCTCAAGTATGCCCTCCACTCTAACATAGCCAATCAGAATGACTTAACTCGGCAAGCAGCCAGTGGTGCAGTCACATAGCCATCTCATTTAAGTGCCATTTAAAAGTTTATGGAATGCACTCATACCTGCTATAGGGAAACTAAACTATCAGTATTTGATGCTAGCGGGACTTCTGTCTGTGCAGGTAATATGAATGTCACTACAGACACCTGGAATAATGGTTTAAGCCAAGGAAAGTATAGGTCTTTCTATGACTGAAGCCTCGTACACACGACCGGTTTTCCCGTCTGGAAAACTGCCATGAGAGCTTTTGGCCGGGAAAACCGGCTGTGTGTATGCTCCATCGCTGGTTTCCTGACAGGAAAACTGGCGAAAAAAAAAAAAAAAAAAGAGAACCAGCTCTTTTTTTCACGCCGGGATTCCCAGCGTTTTTTAACCTGGCAGTTTTCCTATGGGAAACACTGTGATGGAGCATACACACGGCCGGGATTCCCGACCAAAGCTCTCATGGCAGTTTTTCTGTCGGGAAACCCGGTCTTGTGTAGGGGGAAAAAGTTACTGAGCAGGTTCTTGCTTTTGCCCTTGGTAAAAAGTCCGCCGGGAAACCCATACGTGTGTACAAGTCTTCACTGTCAATGACTGGTATCACCAGCATAAATGGCCAGGTAGAGGACTAAAACCAGACGTTTTATATTCTCCTCCACAACCTTCTTGCAGAAGTCCTCCTATCTGCCAAAGCAAACACACCTACGGCCCCTTTCACATTGCTGTGACTTAAAAGTCACACAATTTTACTGCAATTTTTGGGCCGAGCTTTAGCGCCAACACGGCCCCAGTGTGAAAGGGGTCCAAGAATATGACGATGTTAAAGACTGTGTATTCTGCCTAGTAAAAAGAGTGACTTTCAATGAAGTGAAGATTATAATCTAGGAGCGATTCATGAAACATTGCAGAAAAAAAAAAATCCGAAAAATATACAACTATTTACTTACAGCAGTAAAGCCTATTAAACACTTTTTGTTTTCAACCCAGCGAGCAGAACGAAAAAAAAAATGGAAGAACTCAGGATGCGCTAATGTACTAACTATGCACTGTTAGAACACAATAGCTCAGCGGGGGAGATCGGTGTACTGACAGGGGAACCCCCCCCCCCCACAAGAACACACTGGCCAGACCTTTTTTCAGGTCACTCCCCTTTGGCTGCTGTACAGACGGGCCGAATGTCAGTCAATTTGTATTGAACCAGCTGACGCCACCCGATATTCAGCCAGTGTGTACGTCCCTTAAGTCTTGACCCCATCTCTAGTAGTGGAAACTGGACAAGTTGTCTGAGCTGGCCAATATGCCACAAACTTAAGCTTACAAGTGCTCAGTCATTGTGTGTTTTTCAATTTTAACGTGCACATCAGTAAAATAAAGTAGAAGATATTTACTGCTTCTAATAATGGTCTCGCATACCATCTATTAATTCTTAATGTTATGCAAACTGTATGAGATGAAAGCACATAGAAATAGTATATTCCTGCTGACATTCCTTTTAAGCCAGGATCTTTGATGCTAATCAGTTCATGCAATTTCTGTCTTAAAGCGGGGGTTCCGCAGGAAAACATTTTTTTTTTTTTTGTAATCTGTGCATCTACCGCTTTTAATATAGTTATCATTGTACTCACGTCTCTGATTTTTATAGCCATCCGCATGCACATTCGGCCGTAAAGAATAATTTATAAAATTTCATCCTGTAGGGTTCCATCTTGCTTGTGGGCACTGTGAAGCCCACAAGCAAACACGTCCGGGATTCGGAATGGGCATGGGCAGTGTTGACGGCGAGCGTCGCCATCAACACTTCACGGCCGGCGTGACGAGTAAAATCACGCGATATTTCCTCGTTTTTGTCTTGTGAATCGTCTACTGGGAAGTGGGACGCTGTGCTCCCAGGAGACATTGCGGGAGTGAAAACCAGGAAGTGCCTGCTACAGACTCCAGATCTAAGGTATTGCAATAATATTGAAAAGTATGGATAGCGATCTGTTTAAATACACACTCAGATAGACCGATTAAGCAATACTTCAAATTTAGGGTGAACCTCCGCTTTAATATAATCTTACACATTGCCTGTGAATCACTACTCTGACAGCAACATTCAGTTGTGAAGTCATTGTAAAGACCGGCAGAGAGCACTTTCAGTACTGCACACTACATTGCACGAGAAACTCATAATAGCACCAACAGGTATACAAAATGTAGGATGCTCTAAATGAAACTTTAGCTGATTCCATCTCTGACCCTAAACTGGAATTACTACTTTCTTGGTCAACCAAATTTGGCATGATCAACCTGTAAATTTAAAGCGGAACTTTACCCATACAAAATTGACAAAAATAATGTACTTTTAGCAAGAAACATTCCACAAGAATAATGATGCTACCAAAATTAGTGTGTGCTGTAAATTGCCTCCAGCATTGCTCCTGTTTCTTCTTGACAGAGGCTGCCATTTTACCAAAGCCCAGAGACCCTGAGCAGCAGTAAATCATAAAGCGGAACTAAACCTATCGATTTAATGGTTTGAAAAAAAAAAAAAGTTACATTCCTGGAATGCCAGGATTGTTAACCGACACATTTGCTCGTTGCTCTCAACCAAACTATCCAACGACTGGTGTCATAACTGATCACATGTGCAGATCAAACAGAAGTAGCTTTCTTGGCTGTAAAGAACAAGAGGGTGGAATCCCGCTTTTAGGCTGTCAGCAGACCGTCTCTACAAATTTGGCAGTGCCTTAAAATAAGGAGGAAAAAAAGCATGTGCAGTGCAGAGTGATAGAGTATTACTGGATTTTAAACAGTATAGACACTTATTATTAAAGTGATTGTAAAGTCTATTTTTTTTTTTTTATAACAAACATGTCATACTTGCCTCCTCTGAGCAGTTGGTTTTGCACAGAATCGCTCGGATCCTCCTCTTCTCGGGTCCCTCTTTGCTGCTCCTGGCCCCTCACTGCTATCAAGTGCCCCCACAGTAAGTAGCTTCCTATGGGGGCACCAGAACTGAGTCACAGCTCTGTGTGTCCATTCAGACACGGAACCCCCGTCCCGGCCCAGCCCCCTTTCTCTCCCCTGATTGGCTGACTGACCTGGATTTACAGCCGCGGGAGCCAATGGTGCCACTGCTGTGTCTTAACCAATCAAGAGGAGTGTCCCGGGCGGCTTAGACATTTGTAGACATCACTGGAGAGAGATGGGGCCCAGGTAAATAATTAGGGGGTTGCTGTAATGGCTGCTACACAAAGTTTTTTTATCTTAATGCATCAAGATAAAAAACCTTCTGCCTTTACAACGCCTTTACATAGCTATACCTGCAAAAGGGGCCAGCCTGTAGTGATCTAGCAGGATCATCATTTTCTGACTAAAGTCCTACTTTAAGTCAAAAACATTCCTAATGTTCTTAAAGGGGTTGTAAATGTACATTTTTTTCTTAAATAGCTTCCTTTACCTTAGTGCAGTCCTCCTTCACTTACCTCATCCTAACATTTTGATTTTAAATGCCCTTATTTCTTCTGAGAAATCCTCACTTCCTGTTCTTCTGTCTGTAACTCCACACAGTAATGCAAGGCTTTCTCCCTGGTGTGGAGTGCTCGCCCCCTCCCTTGGACTACAGGATAGTCAGGACGCACTCTAGGTTGCAGATAGAGAAAGGAGCTGTGTGTTAGTGGGCGTCCTGACTCTCCTGCAGTCCCAGGGAGGTGGCGAGCACGACCCTCCACACCAGGGAGAAAGCCTTGCATTACTGTGTGGAGTTACAGACAGAAGAACAGGAAGTGAGGATTTCTCAGAAGAAATGAGGACATTTAAAAGCAAAATGGAAGGATGAGGTAAGTGAAGAAGGAATTCACTAAGGTAAAGGAAGCTATTTAGGGAAAAAAATTACCTTTACAACACCTTTAATATTTCAGGCTCAAGATAGGTAAAAAAAAAAATGGTAGCCCAACGTTTTTTTCCCACAATTGTGCGGTCATCATTACAGGTATTTCCTACAGCAATCCCCTCTCATTGCTACCAATATGTTCAGAGGAGCACAACCTTGATATGTATCCAATATACCAGGCCTGCTGAAAGCATTTTTTTTTCATTTGAAATCTTCATCATTAATAATTAATTTAAAATAATTTAACAGCTTAAAAAGCTTGATCATTTTAAAAGCCTGGGGTAATAATATATTAATATACAGAAATGGGTGTAAGAATTTTTTTTTGTATACTTAAAGCGGTGGTTCCCCTAAAAATTAACTTTTGACATTGCATTTGCTATAATAATTACAGTTAGAATCGGCTGGTTTAATGTAAAAAATACCTCCGTACGTAGCGTTTGTATTATTCGTTCCCACCGCCACTTCCGGGTACGATGCTGGCGGTGGGCGTTCCTAATTGATGGACAGGCATCCGACCGACGCATCCATCGCGTCACGAGATGCCGAAAGAAGCCGAACGTCGGTGCGGCTCTATACGGCGCATGCACAACGACGTTCGGCTTCTTTCGGCATCTCGTGACGCGATGGATGCGTCGGTCGGATGCCTGTCCATCAATAAGGAACGCCCACCGCCAGCATCGTACCCGGAATTAGCGGTGGGAACGAATAATACAAACGCTACGTACGGAGGTATTTTTTACATAAAACCAGCCGATTCTAACTGTAATTATTATAGTAAATGCAATGTCAAAAGTTAATTTTTAGGGGAACCACCCCTTTAAAACAAGATGATTTCCATGAACATACATTCAAATATAAGTAGAGGTAGTTGGCACTTACAGCAAATAACACACACGTGCGGACCGTTTTTTAGATCAGTTTTTTATCATCAGTTGATCCGTTTTTTCATCCGTTTTTCATCCGTTATTCATCAGTTGTCATCCGTTTTTCATCCGTTTTTCCATCCGTTTTTTTTTTTTAGTTAGAACTTTATTTTTATTACATATTTGGATGAAAAACGGATGTTAGCGGATCGGATGTTAAACGAATCATCCGCTAACATCCGTTTTTCGCCCGTTCCGTTTTTTTGACGGAAGAAAAATAGGGTTTTCTTCCGTTCAAAAAAACGAACGGTCCGCATGTGTGAAAGGACCCTAAAGCATAAATAAAAAAAATAAATAAAAAAAGATATAATGCGCATTGTTTTGCATTTTTTTTTCTCTAAGGAACCTGCAGATCATTGTACCTACAATCAGCAGATCGTGGGTGCAATCTCAGGCTCCTGAAGACTCTCAATATAGCTGTCTGCTTGTACCTCGTAAGGGCAGGCAATTACCTGAGCAGGAAGATTAATGGACTATGAAACAGCTCACCAGCGCCCTAGCAGTTCATTGAGAACTACAAGCTATTACTTGTAGGCATCAATTTAGAGGAAACTGTAAATGAATGACACGGCCGTGTGGGTGGTGCCCTGAAGGACCGTGCCGTTTTCAAATTGTGACAGCATATGCAGGGAGAAGTTCCCTTGCCCACAGTCACGTGCGGGGGATAGAGGCTGCAGATGTTAGAACATGTTACCTGTTCACCCATGAAAACGGGTGTGAAATGTTCCAGAAAGGTGAACTCCTACTTGGTGTAAGCAATAAAGCTAAATACTTTTCTTGAGCCCTGCTCAAGAGATATTCAGTCCTGCCCAGTGTTACACAGTCTTTGTACAAAAAAGCATGATTGCAACCTCTCAGCACAACAGCCAGTAGTATCCAATCAAAATTGCCCAGTGTCGCCTCGTGCAATTTGAATGCGGTTCCGAATCTGCACATAATTTGCAGCGAATTCACACCACATCAGTGTGAACCAGTCAAACTAGTACAAGATGTATTCTGCTATGGGTTAAAAATCTGGACTTTGCTCCTTTCAATTTTTTTTTTTTTTTGAAGACCAACTCCAAGCACAAAAACTCTTTGAAATATATATACCTCAATGGTTATACTGGTTATAAATACAAAATGTGTGCAACAAATGCCTTTGCAACACATTTATTACTCTGTTAAAAATTACAGTGACATCATCACTGTGGTAACTATAGCCTGTGTAGAGAGTAGAACTGTAGACAGGACCTAGCAGGCATACCCAATATAGGCTGTCTGTAGAAAATTAGAGGAAGGAAATAAATACAAGACCAGTCTACCTGCACAGGGAGAGAGAGCAGCAGTGATCAGTCTTTATTATAGGAAAAGCACAAAGGAAAAGTCTCACACCACCCTACTGCACAGATCTAGATAACACAAAGCACACCAAGATTGGTGTATTTGAAGAAGATTTGCTTCGGCTTTAAAGTATTGCTTTGCTAAAACAGATTGTAAGCTCATTTTGTGATTAAAACACCTCCTGAAGACGTCTGGATGACAAAACGCCTAGGGGCGGGCTCTCCAGTCATATACTCCATTACTTCCACCTAGTGGAACGCACACTGGCTCCAGAGGATTGCGGCGCAGCGGCGGCTATATCAGTATTGCTGGCAGGTCATTCCTAGTGCCAGGATTCCTATCATTTTATTTTCTCTATGAAACGTTGACACTGAGGGCGACTACCAGAGAACCATCAGTATATTCAAGCCTAATAGACCCAACTCCATATAAGCCCAGGGGGTCCATACTTGTTAGTGAGTGAGCACCCTGGTGGGGGACTATCCATGGTATGGGATTGTGAAAATGGAGGGCTGCATGTACACGGAGCACTTTATCTGAAGCACTTTTGGATGCTACATTAACCACAGCCTTCACTGGGAGCATGCTTGGATTTGGATTTATGGACTTTTCAGTTGCTTATTTATGGAAGTTATATATGCACCCAGAGACTGAGATTCTTTTTTAGAGCACAATTGCACTTTATTACTTTATTATTGTATTCACAAATACACTGGGACTATTTGAATTATAGAGTATATATTCATAATCATTTAATATTAAAGCGGGAGTTCACCCGAAAAAAAAAAATTAAGATTAGATTGATGCTCATTTTGTCAAGGGGAATCGGGTAGTTTTTTTAAAATCCGAGCAGTACTTACCGTTTTAGAGAGCGATCTTCTCCGCCGCTTCCGGGTATGGTCTTTGGGACTGGGCATTCCTATTTGATTGACAGGCTTCCGACAGGCTTCCGACGGTCTAATACATCACGACATGAGTAGCCGAAAGAAGCCGAACGTCGGTGCGGCTCTATACGGCGCCTGCGCACCGACGTTCGGCTACTTTCGGAAAATCGTGACGCGATAGATGTGACCGTCGGAAGCCTGTCAATCAAGTAGGAACGCCCAGTCCCGCAGCCCATACCCGGAAGCGGCGGAGAAGATGCATCTCTAAAACGGTAAGTACTGCTTCGATTTAAAAAAAACTACCCGATTCCCCTTGACAAAAAGAGCATCAATCTAATCTTAAAAATTTACTTTTTGGGTGAACCTCCACTTTAAGCCATTGTAGTCACAATTGCACTTTAATATTGGATTCACATATGCTATTGATAAAGGGTAGTGCAGAAATATTTTTTCTAAAATGTATGTATTGCAATAATAGCCATTAAACTGCTGCAATCCTTACACTAGTATTTTTTCTTCAGTTTATGGGTCTTGGTAAACCCAAGTTGGTTAAAGAGTTTTTTTTTTTTAATGCTCCTCATTTTTGTTACTACTTTTACTTTAACATTTTGATTCTGTGAACGACAACGGTTTCCTTTTTGTTCATTTTAAATTGTTTAAATCATACCTAATCTTGGAAGCAGGCAGGGTCCATTGCAGTTGTTGGCATCTGAAGCCTGCTAGTCTTTATTTCTGGAATATCGGTGCAGCTGGCTACCCAGCATGCACCTCCCGTTATCACGCTTGCGCAGTAATGTCACTACTACGCTCATTACAGTAATAGGCGATGTCCATGGACTCCTGGGATAGCCGATGCTGATATCCCAGCAGTTCCTGTGACGCAATCGCCTAAGCGGCCGGACCAGAAGGGCTGCAAGAAATAAAGCTAAAAACGGTTAGAATTTTTATTATATATATATATATATATATATATATATATATATATATATATATATATTATATATATATATAATTTTAATTTTTTGGGCATTTACAATAGTACTGTGGATGGGCATGGGATTGCTTGCAGGTTCAAAAAAATAGGTGGAGCTCCGCTTTAATAATTTTTGTAGTGTGGACACACCTTTGCGCGAGTGAGGCATACACAAACACGTAAAGTGCGTTTCCACCTTTGCAGCCAAATTTGAGAATCCCCCACTGTATATTTGTAACGTGGTCCCATTCACACAGCATAATAAAAATGTATTTTAAAAAAATACTTAAAAAAAATTTCTACCTTTTTAGTTGTTTCTTTGGCACAGAATTATACTCCAGAAAAACGTGGAATTCTTCTTTAACATTACGGGATTAAACTCCAGGTTTGGAGTTTTTAGAAAAGCGCAGGTAAAAAATTTGAGCAGCAAATTTTTTTTTTTTTTAAAGTTATGCTATGTGTATGAGAAACACTTAAATACAATACACTAAGCATCTTGCCTTATAGTTGGAAACGTTTGTCTGTATCGAAAATGTTTGTGTGTATCATTATGAGTGGAAGCCTATGAAGAATATCAAAGCACCTGTTAACTCAGCAGTCAGAGCTTGATGCATTCAAAGCCAGGCAAGATTAGATATCTATACAATACCTGGTTACACTGTACTAATCGCATATAAATGTTACTTCTCAAAGCGGTTTCTTAAGACACAAAACACCAATAACAGTGGAAAGGTTAGAAACCAGATCAATAATGCTGTTCTAGAATGAAATACATTTAAATCACACATTTATAAGGCAAAAAAAAAAAAAAAAAAACTAAAACATGGTATTGCGGCTTGAATGTAGATCCTCTGTGGAGAAAATTCATCTGATTAGGCTGAACATCACAGAAGGGATGCAGGATGCTAGTAGCAGGTAAGTTGGCTGAAGGAGGTAGGTAAAAAAGCCGAAGCTTAACAAGGACAGGAAATGTGTTAAGTTGCACAATGCTGGTTAATATCAGATCATGTAAATAGTTCGAAGTAATGTTTTACTAAAACTCCCTAGGGGAAAAAAAAAAACAAACACAAAAAAGCAAACGGTTCTCAGCATTGGTAACAAAACCACATTCAGGGAAAAACTAACGCGTTTCGCAAAGCTGCGAGTTTGGTTAATCAAAAGGTGGGTGTGACTAAACACGGCACATTAGTGAGGACTGACAACACACTTAACACATGTTGTGTACTCAATGTAGGGGGCACAACAAAGAAATTACCTTATGTGTGGAAGCAATTTTTTAGATGATTTAAACTGGCACCTGTTCCAAGATGACACAATGATTAAGAATGAATAAATAAATAAAATCATATACAAAAGGTTTTTAATGACAGCTTATGGAATGTAACTATAAAATCACAGGATGCATAGTGTGTAAACACATGAAAGTAAGCAAATGATTTTTCACTTGCATCTATTAAGGGCAAAATGAAAAATGAGTTCAACACAACCCAAGCATTGAAATAATGGACAGAAAAAAATATTATATAACAGTTCCAATAATACCACTGCTGTGTATATCAAAACAATACAGCATTGTGCAAGCTTGACAAAGTATACAGCTTTTTCTTTTTTTTATATTTACACCTGCTATACTATAGATACAGATGACAATCTAACTAGGTTGCCATGGAAACAGCAAGTACTACCAAGCACCCTGATGGTCCTTGCATGAAAGGAATTTATAACGATTTATGAGATATGTATTAACTATATGCATTTACGTTATCAGCTAAGAATTTAAATAGAAAATTAGCACTAGTAATGAACATGTTTCATTTCCATATGATCATTACACATGCTGGTTGGCTTTGAAATTGACAGAAGGCAAAGTCTATTTCTTGTGCAATATTGAAAGCAGCAACTTTGCTTTCTAGCAACAAAGGGGAAACGGCCATCTACAAGTCTACAAAACGCAGAGGGAAGGATAACACAGAGCTTTACAGTGAGGCAGTGGCTCATAGTCCAACAGTTGTAGCTTTTGCATACATTTTGTATTCCAAATGCTCTTTGCTGGTCCAAAGATCCCTGATATCAGGGATGGACTGGCCATTGGGACTACAGGGAGTTTCCCGGTGGGCCGGCTTCAGTGACAGCAGACCGGCGCCGCCGCTCCTCTGTCTCTCCATCCCCGCAGCGCTCACCTGCCTGATATTACCATTTCCCAAAGTGTTTTCCAACAATGCCATTTTGTATTTGATTGTTTTTTGAGTTTTATTTTCTTCACCAGAATTTAAGAGAAAAGATATTATTAAATCTAAGGTCATACATATGCTAGTGGTTTCTGGAAAAGACAAGACTAGCCAGTCACTAATGTCAGCTTGTGTACAAGCCATGGGAAACGAATAGTTATGAAATCTGGACTATTGTTTTGTAATTATTTCAGCATTGTAATCAACTTGGCTAACTTGCAAAAGCATACACAGTGAAACCTTGGATTGAGAGTAACTTGGTTTGAGAGAGTTTTGCAAGACAAGCACAAGTTTTTTTTTTAAATGTTGACTTGATAAACAAATGTCTTGATAGCCAAGTAGCGCCATGTCACAACTGAGTATAAAAGAGAGGAGAGGCGCCTCTAAGTGTATCAATATGGGTACAGGTACGGTGACGGTATAATCACGCTATTTTTAGCGCCGCTATACCGTCGTATTTACCGCGATATTCAGGCGCTATCGGTGAGGTTTTAACCCCAGCTAGCGGCCGAAAAAGGGTTAATACCGCCCGCATTGCATTGCGGGCGGTATTACCGCGGTATCCCATTGATCAATGTGAAAGCCTTCGGGCTTTCACATTGAAGCCTGCAGGGCATGATTTTTTCATGCGGTATAGCAGCGCTATTTTTAGCGCTGTACCGCATGAAAAACGCCTCAATGTGAAAGGGGTCTAAATGAAGGTACAACATTGAGCAACTCACATGGCTGATGATTAAAACAGGCACATCCAAGTATGCAGGCATCTTGGGTAAAGTTGTCCACATAGATCAGTGATGGCGAACCTTGGCACCCCAGATGTTTTGGAACTACATTTCCCATGATGCTCAACTACACTGCAGAGTGAATAAGCATCATGGGAAATGTAGTTCCAAAACATCTGGGGTGCCAAGGTATGCCATCACTGACATATATCATCCTCCGCACCGTCATCTACATCAACCCCTCCATGAGCGCTTCAAGCCTCGGTTTCAGATCATTCTACTGTTGGGTAGTCTTCCCGGTCGCGATGGCAGACTGACAGCGGTGAGAGCCGGCCGTGTGCGGAGGACGGTCTATGTGGATCGCTTTTTCCCGGGTGCTTGCATACTTAGATGTGCTGTTTTTTTAATCATCAAACATGTGAGTTGCTAAATGTTGTACCATCATTAAATGTAACCATATTGATACACTTAGAGGCGCCTTTCTTCTCCTTTTTTTTTTCTTCTCTTTTATACTCTGTAGCTCCTGCTGGATTTTTCTTCTAATCCCCTTGTGGAGGCTTCTATTTGTGAATGTACATTTTATGGTTACACTACCTGGTCACATTGCTATAATCTTTTTATATGGACTATACACTGAAGGACTTATGAATAAATGGATGTGGAATGAATCATCCGAGTTTCCATTATATCTTATGGGGAAATTTACATTGATATACAAGTGCAATACAAGGTTTTACTGTATTCCGTATAGGCTAGAAATGCTAGAACTACTATGTAGTTAATTTTTATTCATCACCCGTCATAAAAAAAAAAAAAGAGAACTGCCATTTTTCACCTCCTAGAAATGCTAATTAATGGACTACTTTGTTGACAGACCCTGGCTTCTTTACTTGCATCCTTGAATTACCATAATAAAGAAAATCAGTAAAGCATTAAGGTATTATCTGCACACCTACTCCAACAACACCTGGCAAGTGACTCAAATTATTAAAGAAAAAGTGTCAGCATGACAGACAACTAGCAATTTCTGGACAGCTCAGAAATGACAGCCTCCATGTTTTTCTAATGACAAGTTTCAGGGGCTCATTCAGAAAAAAAAAAAAAAAAAGACACATCCACACTTTATAGGTGTAAACCAATTTCAGCTCTTAATAAAAAATAAAAAAAAAACACTACTAAAGAGTTCAAGACAATCTACCAACAGTTCCAATTATTTCACAGTTTTTATGGAAACATTGAATGTAGGTAGTCTTGTTCATATTTTCTACAAATTAAAAAATGGCAGATTACAAGTCCTTAAACGAGGCAGCTGCATTCATTTTCCCTATTCAGGCTTTTTTTTCTTTATTTTCACCTGGTATTCTTGCAAACAACACTTCCTCTCGCTTCATGCCTACACTTTGTATCGCCACTAGATCTATGAAGGGAGCCTTCCTGTCCCTGGGTGAGAGCCATGGTTGTCAAACAGACTGGCCATGATTGATAGGACTTTACACAAACATTAAAATAAAAGATTTTGTGCTCTCTTAAGTTAACACAAAGTGACAAGGACTCTGCATTTCTGGGAAGAGCAACAGGTTTTTTTCTGTACTTGCTGAAAATGTTCTTAGAATAAAGAGCGAAAACCATCACATCCAAGGGCTGGTAAACAACAACATATTAACATTTTTGTATTGGGTTTAGATATGCTTTAAATATGTGTATTATACAGTTAGCAGCAAAGTGCATCTTTCACTTCATTTGTCAAACCCATGAGCCAAGGAATGCTTAAAGGGTTTGTTCACTTTTATAAAGAAACTGCCTATGCAAATAAGGGACATCTGTAGATATAAACAAACAGTGGACACCCTTACTATAGGTGTAGGCCATTTATGTACCTCATGAAGTCTGACTGGATGTTGCGAAGGACATTGCTAAGGGATGCATAGCTGTTACTATTCACCCCCACGATAACAGGAGCAAGCTCTGAAATGCTGGGCTCAGAGCTACTGCATCAGGATTAAAATAATCAATGTTGATTGGGAGAGTGAAATTCCACTTTAACCACTAGAGTACCGGGCCATCGTCAAATGATGGCTCCACGGTGACTCTGAAAATTCAACAGGACGTCAATTGACGTCCTGTATTCTTGCGGCCACTGGGGGGCGCGCGAACGCGCCGGCGGTGGCGCGCGCGCCCGGCGCGTCCCCGAGATGCCGATGCGCGTGCCTGGCGGTCGCGATGTCCGCCAGGCACTCGGAATCGGCGGCTACAGGGACAAGACGTGGAGCTCTGTGTGTAAACACAGAGCTCCACGTCCTGTCAGGGGAGAGAGGAGACCGATCTGTGTCCCTTGTACATAGGGACATAGATCGGTCACCTCCCCCAGTCACCCCCCTTCCCCCACAGTTAGAACACAATTTAGGTATACATATTAACCCCTCCCTCACCCCCTAGTGTTAACCCCTTGAATGCCAGTCACATTTATACAGTAATTAGTGCATATTTATCGCATTAATCGCTGTATAAATGTGAATGGCGCCAAAAACGTGTCAAAAGTGTCCGATGTGTTCGCCGCAATGTCACGGTGACAGTAAAAAAATCGCAAATCGCCGCCAATACTAGTAAAAAAATTTATAAAATAAAAATGCCATAAATCTATCAGCTATTTTGTAAACGCTATAACTTTTGCGCAAACCAATCAATATATGATCATTGCGATTTTTTTTACCAAAAATATGTAGAAGAATACATATCGGCCTAAACTGAGGAAAAAAAACTTTTTTTAAAAAAAAATTGTGATATTTATTAAATAAAAAAGTAAAAAAGTTATTTTTTTTTAAATTGTCACTCTTCTTTTGTTTATAGCGCAAAAAAAAAAAAACAGCAGAGGTGATCAAATACCACCAAAAGAAAGCTCTATTTGTGGGAACAAAATGATAAAAAAAATTGTTTGGGTACAGTGTAGCACGACCGTGCAATTGTCATTCAAAGTGCGACAGTGCTGAAAGCTGAAAATTGGCTTGGGCAGGAAGGGGCGTAAGTGCCCGGTATGGAAGTGGTTAAAACAATATTTTATGAGGAAAGCACAACGTTTTTTTTTTTTTTTAAAACGTCACCCAGTCAGGGTTTAGATTTACTTATATTCCCATGATCGATGGCGGTTTAAAGGAAAGGTGGAAATGGTGTTAATGAAATCAGGAATTCAATATTTCTTGTGCCCTGGGGTCCAATGCTTGAGCACTGTGTACCCTTGCATCCACACTGACAAGAAGTGGGGGAAATGTTCCTGACAATGTTTACATTACATTCATTTTAGACACTAGATTATGATGCACTGGACATCATTATTAACTCCTTCCAGCTGAGAACCCTATCTCGACTCTTAAGCGCTAATGAAAAATGAATTGACATTTAATGAGCAAAAACGCCTACGCTACTGGCGTTTGGGAATAAATATATTCTGCAGAGTCAATGACTTCAGTACACTTCTGCAGACTAATTACTGTAGTAAAAGTCAAATGCGAAACAACATTTTCACAGAAAAAGACTGTAGAGATTATGGAGGTTGCACTACTTTTTGCCCACTGCTAGAGACATATGACTTATGAAAAACAAGATTTTGCCTTCACAGGACCAAGGTTCATGAAAACACTGCCTGGCACCTACTGCAAGCAGCAGATTGTAGAACATTTGGGTTGTAGTGCTGTCACCTTCCCACTGATTTAACAGATGGTAAGTGAAGGTAGATATTAACATTGTTAATCTTAATATGGCTACCCTCCAAATATTTCTGATACTTGTTCCAACTGTTGCAAAGTGCAAAAAGGAATATTATGCAAATGAAAGGAAGAAACAGATTGCAGAAGTCAAAAAGAAAAAAAGGAAAGACTGCTTTTTTGATTAGGTATTGCAGCTTTTCTTTATTCTTTGCATTGTGGAGGTAATATAATTGTCAGTACCAGTGTCTGTATGACTTCCAAAGGGGGGGGGGAGAGAGGATAAAGAAGAGAGAGAGATAGAGAGAGAGAGAGAGAGAGAGAGAGAGAGAGAGAGAGAGAAAGAAAGAAAGAAAGAAAGAGCAAGAAAGAAAGAAAGAGCGAGAGAGAAGAGAAAAGAGAAAGAGAGAGAAAGAAGAGAAAGGAGAAAGAGAGAGAGAGAAGAGAGCGAGAAGAGAGAGAAGAGAGAGAAAGAAGAGAGAGAGAAAGAGGAGAGAGAGAAAGAAGAGAGAGAGAAAGAAGAGAGAGAAAAAGGAGAGAAAAAGAAGAGAGAAAGAAGAGAGAGAGAAGAGAGAGAAGAGAGAAAAAGAAGAGAGAGAGAGAAAGAAGAGAGAGAGAGAAAGAAGAGAGAGAGAAAGAAGAGAGAGAAAGAAGAGGGGGGGGGAGAGGGAGAGAGAAAGAAGAGAGAGAGAAAAGAAGATAGATAGATAGATAGATAGATAGATAGATAGATAGAGAGAGAGAGAGAGAGAGAGAGAGATAGAGATAGAGATAGAGATAGTGTATAGCGAGAGAGTATATATATATATATATATATATATATATATATATATATATATATATATATATATATATATATATATGAGATAGAGAGAGAATATATAGATTATATATACACATAGAGAGATAATATAGAGAGAGTTTGTACCATGATAGCTGTGCATGATTAACACTACTACATCTTGACACTACTACCTCTACATGCACAATAGTGGTGTAGGTCATCATACCATAGCAGAATGCCAGATTTGCAAAAGCTTCGTACTATGTGCAATGCTATAGACGTTGTCATATGTGAGTTACATTGTTTTTCTCTTTCCTATGGAAAACTCAACTGTACGTTTCAATCCAACTTAATGAGAACCAGAGCAACTTCCGCTTATTCTGACTATATCAATCTGAGTTTGCAAAGGCAGTACTAAAAATATTTCTTGTATCTATATTCCTTCTTAGGGCAGGATCAAAATGAAACAATAATGTAACATCTTGCCATTTTGTTTTTACACTAAATTCTGCTAAAAAAAAACAATTGTCCCCAAAACAGGTGTGTCCATTGAAAGATTTCCGTCATGCCGGTTGAATGTCCCAAATAAGGACACAGGAAGCAAAAAATATCCGACAGAGCTTTTAATACTTTTACTTTAAAACTGAGAGGAAAAAAAAAACATTTTGGCTTTAGCTACACTTTATAAATCTTGCAATGTCAAACATTGTTCTGTTACCCTGAATTAAAGTTTAGTGAAATTTGTTATTCGAATTCAGCAACAGGGATGATACTTTCAATAAATAGGAGTAGCCAATGTATTGGTGGCTGCTCTGTTTGGTAAAATGTTCTTTCCTCTGTCCCTAGACACCCTCACGGCACAGATTTCCAGTGCTGCATGAGCAGTTGCACCTTTGACAGGAACTTGTCCAAATACCAACTATACCCACCCTTTCAACCCCCATACTTCATTTGTGTAATCAATAGTATCAGTCCCACAATGAAAAACGCTCTATAAATGAAAGTGGTGGACTTTTCATTCATCCACCCATCCGTCATGAATAGAGCGATTTTGAGTGTGAGAAATCTTTAAATAGAGGAGGGGGCAGAAAGGGTATAGTTGGCACTTTTGACAAATGCATGTCACAGGTGCAGTTATTCAAACCCCATAGGACCAGTATATGTTGCAGGTATATCTGGGAGAGGGGCAGAGGTCTGAAGATTTAGACTGAACAGTCACCAGTCATTCATTAACCCCTTAAAAATCGCCGCACAACTATTTCCGTCGGCAGAATGGCACGGCTGGGCATATGGACGTATAGGTACATCCTCTTTAGAAGCCCAGCCGTGGGTCGTCCTGCCGGTCCTGTCCTTCGTTACTGCGGGACCCGATAGTGAATGAATCGCCTGGGCGACTCCAATAGGATTCATTCACTATCCATATATTTCTGATCCAGATGGTTGTATTGTGACTGTATTTATTCACTTATACCATTGTTAGTGTACATTTTGTATATTTTTGTAATAAACCATATTTTTATACTTCCACGTGCCTCAAAGTCCGATTTTGCCCACTCTTTGGATTGTTTTTTTTTCTATATTCTTACCATTACGAATGTGGCCAATGTGAGTGCTTTCCTTGTGTATCTTGTCCTCTATTCCTTCCCTTTTTTTTCTTTTCTAATTTGCCCCCCCTCTCCCTCTTTTTTCCTGTCCTCTTGTTCTTCCTCTTTTTAGCCCTTGTTTTCCCTTCTTTCCCCTCTACTCTTCGTTTTTTGCTTTTTTCCCCCCAGTTACGCGTTTTCCCATTTTCCTTCATTCCCTTCCCCTTTTTCTCAAGTATGCAGACCAGGAGCTCTGTCTCGACTTGCTGCATGCTGGTCTCAGATATTCAGAAAGCGATGATGCCATAGACAAGCAGGCAGCTAGCTTTTTAATTACTACATATATCTTTCATGATCGCTTTCTTCTAGGTAAAAGTGTGTTTGAAAATGCTTAAATGGAAGAATGGTTGGTGGAAGGTTCATTCACTCAGACACCTCCTGATCTAGAACTTTAAGAACTAACTGGTCTTCTAAATAAAGAACAGAACCAACAGAGACGACATCCTCCTACGGAAAACTGCATTAAAATACATTCCTTGCTTTATGAAGAAAATGTGAAGGGCGGCCCCAGCACAGTTGTGGCAGACTCGGCTTTGCAGTCAAACTACCATGATCACTGACCTTAGTAAAAATTCCATATGCACTTGTGGAAAATCCACTTAATGACATAGTACACAAACCTTAAATGGATAGATGGTAGAAATAAGTTTCCCTATTTTCATTCTGTATGTTTTGATCAATCATTTACTTAATTTAATTCTGTATGCTTTAATTAAACATTTTATTTATTTTGTACTGGCTAATGACTTAGAAATATCCCAAAATATTTAGCAAAAAATTATCTGGCAGCAGAAGACCAATTATATCATTAAAATGGACATTTATTTATGACAGTTCAATTAGCAAAAGTAAATGTTGGTTGTCTATACATAATGTAGTCTACTGAGTGTTCCAATTTGGCAGTGGTTACCTACAGACATGGTTCCTATATAATAATATATTAGCAAATGTTTTAATAGCATTGATTCAAACTTAGTGAAGGATCTGATAGCATTATAGTCTCAGTTGTATCCCCTTTTGAAACCTGATCAATCCATTCAAAAGTCATATTTCAGTTTTTGGAAGATGCTAGAGATTTAAATCACATAGAAGTTTATTTTAGACACCTCTCCAAGGTTTGAGAGAGTCTGAAATCCTTGGATACAAGATGGGGAAATTGAACATTTCATATTTCCTTGTTGACGACTCCTATGGTGCTGACCAGGAGTGGTGGTTGGAAGGGTCCTGGCCTTTTTTCAACCTCCTTTTCCTCCCTACTTTTTTATTCCTATTTTCTCCTGTTGAGGTCTTCAAATACTTTTTATGTGCTCTCAAATATTCACTATACAGAAGTTTTTTTGTTCTTTTTTTTTTTTTAATGGATATGATTTTTGTGCCTTAAGGGTACCTGGTACCTTGCTTAGATTTCATCTCCCCTTTTTGGAGAGCCCACAATTGATCTACTAGTTTCCTTTTCGATATGCATTGCTGTTACATTTCCACTATGTTCAGACTCATGTAAACCTGCATTTATGAATTACAATTGCTACTTTCAATTTGTTGACAACATACCTGTCTTGACGTTTGTATTTTTTTTGCATTTCAATAAAAAATTATTGAAACAAGTTTATTTTAATATGTTTAGAGAGCTCCGCTAGCAAATGGACTTGAGTTCCTAGGTTTTCACATCTGTCCATTATTAGAGGCCCTCACACTCTGTTGAATCATTTCTTACTGTTTATTTATGAGATAATGCATTAGGAAATGCTCAAACACACAAAAGTAAATGGTAACACGCCAAAAAGCCTCCAAATGGACAGGAATTGGCAATTATGTTAGGTAGATCTTGGTGTTGAAGTATTCAACACATAGACAATGTCAGGGGCCGATTCAACCCACCATGCACCGCCTATAACTAAAACATCCCATTTGGGGGACTGGTGCGATATTCTGTAGAAATGCCACGCATTGCTACATCCTCTCTGTAACTGGAACCCCATTCAATGTAATAGTTTTGCATATGAGTAGGCAAACATCTTTATCAAGGCAGCATCTTTATTGCCTTCATTGCAAAGGTTTGCCTGAACAAAGGACACATTTATCATCATATTATGGAAATAAATACTCTGGCTATCCAGGTGAGCAACGTTTATCCATGTAGAAAGGCATTTGCAGATTGATGGGTAAGACAAATGAAGGCAATAACAAATTAGTTCCTTGTTTAATTTATCTTATAGCGCCTCACAGCTTAATTTGCCCAATAATGTAAGCAAAGATGATATTTTGACACTTTTGTACTTAATGAAAATATAAAACTAGTAGTTTTTCTCTGTAACTTACATTAATAGGTTTCCCGGGGCTGACATGGACCTTTCTTCTCTTCTTGCACATTCAAAGGGATTGCCAAACGAGCGTTTCCTCAGCATTGCTTTCACTAGAATCTTTACAGACAGCAAAAGTAAATCATCAATACAAGAACATGTGAATACTTGTTAGATACTCAAAAGTGTAATAGTAACCTTTCTACTGTAACAGTTTACAAGCCAAGAAATAACCAAACATCTGCTATCCTCCACAGTACAGCATTGGAAACCTAAGCATTTTACTGAACACAATGAGATTTTCTTTAGGCAATAGTAGAACACCTATCCAAATTACATACTTTTAATTGGTACAATTCACCTGCATATTTTTAATTTTTTTTACAGTTGAAATCCATTTCTGTGCAGTACAGAAATTGGAATTCAATTCTGGGCCTGCTTTCTGCAGAATATTAGGCTGGTTCACTCAAAATGCATTCTTTACTTTTGTGAAAATACTGGAGATGAGAAGTTCTTAAAGATAAACTTTTTCTAGGTTTTGTACATAAGAAGAAAGTGTAAAAAAAATGTCTATACAAATTTCTATACTGCCGTCTGTGTCCCCATAAGAGATTCCCTGGCCTTTTTTTGTTATTTGACCAATAATATGTCTACAGACAGCAGTATGAACTTTTTCATGTTAATTTACTGAACCAGGCTGTATTGTTTATCTCCAGCATATCTATTAAAACAATGGCGAGTAAAAATAGAATAAGAGGTTACAAAATATAGGTAATCAATCGTAACCATGCAAGAGAAATTACATTTGCATATTTAATAGAGG